>NC_142350.1:45297500-45450000 GCF_059441175.1 Urocampus carinirostris | reverse complement strand
CTTTTACAAAGTTTTCTCAGTAGTGAAATAAACGATTTTCTAATGAAAATGTATTTTTCTAAACACTTTCCCAGCAACAAATATTTGGTTCTCTTTGTGTATATTCAGGACGAAGGAAATACATCTAGATATATATTGGCTACGGGCAGCCATTTTAAGATGCCTCTTGCTAAACAAGCCTAGCTTGTGTATGAGGATTTTTATAAGGGCGTTTTATATTAGTGGGTCTTTACGGCAAAATAAATACAGTATGTACTGTAGTAATAAAATAGTATTATATACAAACTCAGGTGTATGCCGGTCCGAATTTTTTGTAACTTTAACATGTTACTAATAAAATGTTGTAAATCTACTGTCGTGATTAATTGGTGCGTTACTATGTTTATAAATGGAGATCAAAAATAATAATAATCTCATTGCATACAATGTTTCACCGGGTTGATATCAATGATAATCAAGACTTTTCTATTCTACGGTGTCCTCTGATTGATGGGAACTCTTGCATCATATACATCCCTCAATCTAGTGAGGCAAACACTGAAGGATGTTTATACTTATCTACAAAATACAACTGAGTACATTTATGGTGGCACCATCTCAAGCGCAGAGAATCGGGTCGTTGAATTTCTCCTCATGGAGATATTCTCCTTACTGTATGTACGAATGAATGAATGAATGAAAACTTTATTCGAACATCAAAATAAAAACAGAACAAAAACAATAACTTAACAACAAAATAATGTTACATAATATGTTCGAAAAGGGGTAGTAAGAAGCAAATGCTTATATTACCTACCCCTTCATCTTCCCCACCAAATACACCAATGATATAACAACAATTGTAATGATATTAATAATAACAGTTACGATATAAGAATAGCAACAATAACACAAAGTTAACTAGACGGACTATCATCAATCTCCTGCACCACTCATACCCCACCCTCCTCATCTCTGTATTCTGCCAGGAATGTTCCTTTGTATCTAAACCTGAACAAGTGAATTGTTGGACACCGTTTGATCTCGTCTTGCAAACCGTTCCAAAGCTTGACTCCACCCACAGACACACACATACTTTTCCTGGTGGTTCTCACCTTTGGGATTATGAATTCACTACAGCCCCTTAAGTTATAATTTCCCTCTTTCCGAAGGTACTTGCATTTAAGATGTATTTACAACTATAAAATAAAATGCCGTAATCGGAAAGTCATGTTATATGCGTGTATTTGGTTGTGTGGCCAGTAGCGAATGCTAGGCACCGCATGGGAAGGGGGTGTGGCTTGTACCGGTATAACCAAATCATTGTTGTTATTGTGTTTACGGTCTACGTTCTCAATAAATTATTTTTATCGTTTGTCACAATGTTTGCAAAAAAGTGAAAGAAAATGTTAAAACAATTTTTAATGAAATGAAATGATCTGCATTCATATAGCGCTTTTCAAGTCAATGAAGACTTCCCAAAGCGCTTTACAATGTGCTTCACATTTACCCATTCACACACACTCACACACCAATAGCGGCCGTGCAGCCATGCAAAGCGCCAACCTGCTTATTGGGGGCATTAGGGGTTCAGTGTCTTACTCAAGGACACTGGACATGTAACACAGAGGAGCCGGGATTCGAACCTGCGATCTCTTGATCCCAAGAGCTAATGACGCCCCTTAATCAAAGGTAAGGGGTGCATGTTATACTCGAGTGCTCGCTATACAAGGATACATACGGTATTTTTCTTTAGAAGTACCGCGTCGAACACTGACTGACAGTCTATAAAGTTTGACTTATATAAGCTTGCCAAAATTAAATTCGCCCTCCCAGCCCTCAAACCAAAACACACACAAAACCATCAATCGTGTTTTTCCCACTGATTCCTCCCCCCGATATCTAGCACCCCCCCGCAGCGTGGAGGATTGATGTCTCCACTCTCGTCCTTCGGGTCCAGGCGGCCCGGATAGAGCAATAAGATCCGATTGTCAAACAGTGACCAGACTCGGAGGAGAGGTTAAACGGTGCCGCTTAACCATTAACTCTGTGAAAATTCACGGGGCGGTTGGAATGTTCTCAAGTCGACATGGGGGGAATAAGGGGGGTTATCTGGCGATACTCGACCTTGGTTTTGTGCATTTTGCACACGTGTTTGCGTACAGTACACGAAAAAAAAAAAATGACGCCAACGGGCATTCCGAGGCGCGGTGAACTTTCGGCCACCTTGGCGTTTATCAACGAGTGGCGAGATAAGCGAGCGGCGGAATTCCTCGTTGCCACAGTCTTCAAATAGGAACAAGGACTTACAGTCTATACTTGACCCTTTGATGGTCAAAGGTTTTCCATTCAATTCCATTATCCAAGCAAACTAAAGTAGGACCCCCGGGTTACGGCATACGCGCCTTGGGAGGTTTTTACCTACGGCCCTTTAATGAGTACATATGACTCGGAAATAAAATTAAACTTTCATTCTATTTCTATTTTTTAGTTCAACTGATCCCACATGTTGGCACAGCGGATGGGTGGTTAGCGGGCAGCCCCACGAAGCGGAGGATCAGGGTTCAAGTCCAGCTACCGCAGCCTCCCCGTGTGGAGTTTGCATGTTCTCCCTGTGCAAGCGTGGGTTTCTTCCGGGCACTCCGGTTTACTCCCACATTCCCCAAAACATGCATGTCAGGTTAATTTGCCAGGTTCAAATCGTTCCTAGGTGTGAATGAGCAAGTGAATTGTCTGTCCCTGTGTGCCCTGTGACTGGCTGGCAACCAGTTCAGGGTGTCCCCTGCCCACTGCCTGAAGATAGCCGGGATGGGCTGGGTGCCGTGACCCTATCTGGGATAAGCGGTGCAGATCATGGATGGATGGATGTGATGCCACATTGACTTAACTCTTGGTTGCCATTATGTTGGTTTTAGATCAGGGGATGGTGTAATAATAGTCTGTAATTTGCAATAATCTGTGGTCTGTGCAGCTCTTTGAGACTCCTTGTGAATAAGGGATATACAAATAAACATAACCTGACTTGGTTCAGTGCAGTATTAATAGTGAACATGCTACAGTTTACAGTCAGGTGTCAGAGCGGCATGCCTCGAATGGTATTAGGTCGTAATGAAACCTTTCAAATGGAAGCTCATTAAACTATGTATGTTCACTGTTGGTATGATGAAAACCCACTGATTCAACTTTAAAAGACAAAAACCCTGTAAACCACTCAGAGCAATTATGATTAGGTGAGCGGTAGAGGAGGATGGATCTCTGCACACAGCGCAAGGCACTCCCTTCTCTTTCTCAGTGCAGTGTGCGCCAAAGGTACAGTATATACGATATATCCTTATCGTTTGCAGTATTTTGTGACATTTTTACAAAATAAATTTGCTTGCACCTTGTCTTGAAACCATTATTTAGGACAAAATTGATGGTCAAAATGAGCCTCAACACTCTTAAGTAACTGCGAGTGGGAGACAAATTTTAAGTGGTATATTTTTATTGATATGATACACAGGATCTGGCATTATTATTATTTTTTATAGTTATGATCAAAGTGAGATACAATGTGCTGCAGAATTAGCTATTGTCTGGAGAGCGGGTTTGGCGGTTTCGTTGCATTTTGTCTAAAAATATATGGTATGGCACTCTCAAAATATGTTTTAAATATTTTTGCATTTTAAGACTTTTTGTGTCAAAAATGTTCCCGACCCCTGCCCTACAGTAAGATAGTTTGTCTCCCCCTTTTTATGACAATTCCCCCACTATACCACATCAAAGACCCCCCATTAAAACATATTCACTTTACAGTGTGGAATAATGAATCGTTTTGGTTTGTTTGAATTGCGCAGAAAGGAGAATCCCTCCATTTTGGTTACATTATTGTATAATGGCAATAAAGACTATTCATTTAAGATGTTTTCAGACCCTAGTTGCAGAATTTTACCTACTGTGCCATATATACCAAAAAATATCAGAATATATATGTACAGTAGACCCTCAGGATGTTTTCACTTTGAAATAAAATGCTTTTCAGACCCTCAATCCAGCCTTTCCCCCACTATACCACATTAAGAGCAAATTCCCAGAATATATATGTAGAGTACACCCCCAGGATACAGTGAATCCACCATACACTATGCTCAATTTACAGTGTACAATAAGAGGTTTTTGAACAATCTTTACCAAATGATACCACATTCAACAATAAATTCCCAAAATATATACGTGCAGTACACCGCTAGGATACCGCGACCCAAACTTTTTCACACTTTTCCCTTTACAGTGTGGAATAAGATTTTGTTAAGGCATTTTCCACAATATAGTTGGTTGGATGCCTTAACCCCTAGGGTTGTAGGGGCACCATTTACTGTGATGTGTCTTAGGCAAGTACAGCCTGGTGGCACCCATCCCTCTCCAGGCCAATAACCATTTAGACCCAGTCTTGTTAGGCAATCGTGCTAACCACTGCACTACAAAAACACACTTCACGACATCAAAAACAAATCATCAGAATTAATAGGTAGTATAGACCCCCCAAGATACAGCGTCAGGCCTTACAATGTTTTCACTTTATAGTGTGGAACAATAAAAAGAGAAAAAAATAATAAGGTCCACTATATTCTCCTCCTTCTGCATCCACCTGTTACTCCACTTGACCAGCTCAAGTCACGTGACAGCAAAAGTGAATCAAATTTAGTTTAATTTTTTCTTTATTAATTGCAATGTTAATTAATCATATATATTATATATTAAATATATTACATACAAGTACACAATTTTGTTATTCTGTTGTTTTTATCGGTAGCACCAGGGTTTGTAATGCAGTAGCTAATTTCCATAGATTCTTTCCACGGCAATATAGCGATTCCCACCCCAGAACCGATTCGTGTTGTATCCCGGAGTCCACTGTAGAATTCAATACTGTTATGCTTATTGAACCCATAGCAAAAAAAACACTTTTGCTCCGATTTTCTGTTCGCGTATGTATGAAACTGCGGCGTTATTACTGCACAGGTAGAGAAGAGGTGAAGATAACACAGAACGCAATTTATGGTGTAAATTAATAAAGTAGCCAAACTGTGCAAAGCAAGGCATATTCATATTCACTCAAAAAAGTCTCTTGGAAAACCGCTAGCAGTCCGAAATAATGCCAGTTAAAAACGAAAATTTCCACAAAAACAAAATCCCGAAACCGTGAACAGGGGGCTCACTTTCCTGCCGGCGCCAAGGAAATCCTAACCCCCTCCGAATGCCCGAACCGCCATCTGACGGTCGGCTTTGGAGACGTCCTTTGGGAGCCCCGCAAGCTGTTGCTTTTTCAGGCCTCAACAGTTGCTTCGGCAGCAGTTGTCTCCTGTACCCCAACCTCAAAGAACCGCCACCCCCCCTTTCCTCAAAGACTTGCGCCCTCCCCCAGTCGCTTTTTTTTCGCACCCTGGCTTCAATTACCATCTCGTGCAGCTTGTACGCTATCCTAAAGACGAGGTCTTCCTCTGCAACGATAGCTTGAAATGTCCAAAAGTGAGACGAATTGGGGTGTCCTGATCGAGATTTTGGGGCTTAAATCCCAGACCTTGTCCAAGCCACCTCAACTGGCTCCGCATATTGAAAATAGTGAGGACCGAAGAAGCCAATCTATTTTACCCCCGTTTATTTATTCATGTCTGTATGGACTTGCCCAGGGATGGGCAAACCATTTACTCGAGACTTGTCTCCCTGTACCCAGCCACTTCATCCTGGCCATTTGGCAGGATCCTGAGGCGTTCCCTGGCCTGCTGGGATTTTTTTCTTTAGTGTGTTCTGGATTGCCCGGGGGTCCCCTGCATGAGCCACCACCACTAGCTACAGGTATAAATTAATACAGGGTGGGGGAGAAACCAGGTTGGAGGATCCCAAGTTGTTCCCTGGTTAGCTAAGATACGTAGTCTGTCCAGTTTATTTTGGCACATCCAGGGAGCATCTAAACCAGATGCCCAAGCCACCTCCATTGGCTTTATATATTGGTTGGTTGGATCCCTTGAACACTAGGGTTGTAGCGGCACCATTACCTATGGTGTGTCTTGGGCAAGTACAGCCTAGTGATACCCATCCCTCTCCAGGCCAACATATGTTTTCAGGAATGAGCTAACCACTGTACTACAGAAATATACTGTATATTAAAAATAAGAACGAAGAAACTAATGTAGTACATCCCAATTTTTGTATCATTCATCCATCTCTATATCAACTTGACCAGGGGTTGACAAACCAGTACTCGAGCTCTGTCCCCAGCTACTTCATTCTGGTCATCTGACTGGATCCCGGATTGTTGCCTGGTCAGCAAAGACACAGTCTTTATTGTGCCTGAAATACCTCACCAGGGAGGCATTTTAACCAGATGCCCGAACCACATCAAATGGCTCCAGATATACATTAAAAAAGGGTGAGGGAGAAACCAAGCTAGTATCCCCACTATTTATGTCTGTATGGATTTGATCAGGGATGGGCCAACTCGGTACTCAAGCCCTGTCCTTGTTACTGTTCCCAGCCATTTCATCCACCTCATTCAGCAGGATACTGAGTAACCTTCTGGCCAGCCACAAGACATTGTCTCTCCAGTGCATCTTGGGTGTTCCTGCCTGGAATACTTCACCAGGGAGGCATCTTAACCAGATGCCTGAGCCACCTCAACTGGCTCCAAATATATATTAAAAATGGTGAGGAAGATACATCTATCATTTATGTCTGTATGGACTTGCCCAAAGGCGGACAAAACCTAGTCCTTGAGCTCTGTCCCTAGCCACTTCAACCCGCTCATCTGACAGGATACCAATGAGTTCCCTGGCCAGTTAAGATACATACTCCGTAGTATGTCCTTGGTTGTCATTAGCATCTACTCCCAGTAGGAAAGGCCTAGTATACCTCACCAAGGATGCGTCTGAACAAGATGCCCGAGCCACCTCATTTAGCTCCGGATACACATAAAAAGTAGTGTGAAAATATCAACTTCATTACACATTTCCGGCAATCTGAAGATAAAAAAAACCCAGAGAGTCTGACTCAGTCATCACTCAAGGACAATGAATGATTTAGTCCTCCTTTTCGGCTGCATTGTCGGAAAATATTTGGCTAATACGCAGAGTGATCGGATTAAAAAAAACTTGTTTGCTGCTTGACTTAAATCTGGGCTCAGGTTGTACCCAATCACTTGAGAATATTTCTGTGATTCTTGAAATAATTGAATTACAAGGGAAACCCTGACTAGCGAGCATCAAGTTAAGACTGAAAGTAGACTAAAACTTTTCAAAAAGAACCTAAGGTGGGGATTGCATAGTGAAATATAGTGTGGGATAGAAAACCTATGCTAATTAGCTAACTGCTCTCCAGATAAAAACATTCACATAACATATAGGTATATATAAGTACTACTTATAAAATGTTTGCATATATGATTAAACAGCATTATACATTTTCTATTTAACTTAGTGAAGGTAGCAATTTGTGTGCCTTCTTTCTTTTGTTGTAGTTCTTGATATTCGCAAGCTTGCTTCAATCGTTACCATGTTTTTGCTTCTTCCTTTAGCATCACGGCAAACCTTGGAACTCACACCCAATAAATACAGTACAAATTATACAGTATTCTATTGCTGAACAGCATTTTAACTGACCTCGTCTTAGAGACCTAATTCGTCATGAGCACGAACACAGGAAAGTTTGAATTTGATCAGTTGTTCTGGATGTTGTTTATCGGAAAAACGGCCTAAAGAGGGGGCCGAAAAATCATCCTATTTTGTGGACTTTAGTGAAAGTTGCGATTTGTGTTCTTTATTTTTTTATTTGGATTCCTTGATAATAGCAAGCTTGGTTTCCATGGTTATCATGTTTTGCTTCTCCCTTTAGCATTACTACAAACCTTGCCACTTATAGCCATCAAATACAGTATGAAATATACAGTATTCTTTTACCGACCAGCATTTTAACTGACCTTGAGCAATAGATAGATTTCTTCAAGATCTTTCAAGATCTAACTCATCATACGCACAAACACAGCAAAGTTTGAATTTTCTATGTCTTTGGGCACGCAAAATAGGTTGTTGATGTTGTTCTTTCGTGGAGAAATGCAGTAAAGAGGGGCTAATTCCATGCAATTTAGCGAGGGTAGTGAATTGTGTGCCTTTTCATATTACTTGATAATCGCATGCTTTGTTTCCATGGTTATTATGTTTTTGCTTCTCCCTTTAGCATCACTGCAAGCCGTGGAACCCCTCTAACTCACCCTAAATGTCTCACTAACTTCTATTTACCAAGCACACGGGAATGTGAACTGAATGAAAAGAAAGGAATCGTAGAAGGGTGACGCCGTGACGTTATCCAGGAGGTCTACTGTATTCTGATCTTCTGTTTGAACTTCTGGCATCCATTTACATTCCAGTACGCTTCCAAAGTTTCCCGGCTTCTGTGCTTTTGTGCGGGATTTCCAGATAATGACCACCGGAGATTTAGGAGCACTACTCACCGTTTTCAAAATCTCCTCACTTGGCAATATTACCGAGCACTCGTGGCGTCTTATCTCCTCTACTTTCTGCGCTTCCATCCCAGAAGCTTTATTGGCAGCCAGACTGAAGATAGTTCCTTATCGCGAGCTCATAACACCGTATAGTATCGTTGTGTGGGAGGTCGAAAAATGTTGCTTGTTTTCATTTTGTCAAAGCCTGTTGCTTTATAGATGAACTTCCTTTAGGGGAGGAAATATAGAAAGAAAAAAATGATAGAAAGATAGAAAAAAAAAAGAGAAACAGTAAAAGAAAAATAATAATGGAAAAAGAAAAAGAAACGTAAACTAAGATAGGGAATGGAAGGAAGAAAATTAAGAAAAGAAAATTAAAGAAAGGAAAAGGTTGGAATTAAATGAGATGAAAAAGTAAAGGAAGAAAAGGAAAAAAGGGGGGAAAGGAAGTAAATGAAAGAAAAGGATGGAAAGGAAGAAAATTAGAATAAGGAAAAGAGGAAAGGAAGAAAAGAGAAGGAAAATGAAGAACGTGAATGGCAGAAAGGAAATGAAAAGAAAGAAGTAAAATGAGAAAGTGTAAAGGGGAAAAAAGGAAAAAAAGGAATAGAAGAAATTGAAGTAAGGAAGTAAAGGGTGAGGGAAATAAGTAAATGAAGAAAAAGATATAAGAAAAAGAAGGAAAGGAAGGAAAGAAGAAAAGAAGAAAGGGTGATTATAAAAGAAAAGTAGGTAGGGAAGGAAATGAAGAGAAGGAAGTTAGAATAGGAATAATGGAAATGAAGTAAGGAAGGGACAGAAGGAAGTAAAGCAAGAAAAAGAGAGCAATGAAATGTAGAACATTTATAAAGAAAGAAAATGACTTAAGGAAGAAAAGGGGAGGATGGAAGGAAACAAAGGATGTAAGAAAAGGAAAGAAGGTATGGAAAGAAAGGGAAAGAAATGAAGGTAAAATAGGCAGAAAATGAAGTAAAGAAAAAAATAGTGGTAAGAAAGTAAAGGAGAGGTAAAAAAAAAGTTAAAAAGAAAAATAAATTTTAAAAAATGTAGAAAGGACACCAAATTAAAGGAAAGGAAATCAACAAAAGGGAAAGAAGGAAAGAAAGTAAGAGTTAAAGGGGAAGGAAGTATTGGAGGATAAGGGGGTAAGGAAGGAAGGATGTTAAAAAGGAAAGAAGGAAGGTAAAAAGGAACGAAGGAAAAAAGGAAGGAAGCAAAAAGGAAGGAAGGAAGGAAGGAAATAAGCCAGGAAGGAAGGAAGGAAGGAAGACAAGAACATATGAAGTCATAGGATATTAAAGTCGCCTATTGCGCTAGAGTTTTGTTGTGATCTCCGGGGAGGAAGCCGTGTCAATTTCAGACCTTGAAATGAAAAGAGGCTCCCCGTAGTTGCGTATGTGTCCTTGTCTCTACCTTCCAAATGCGGGGGGAGAGGGAAGACTTGGAGGGGGGGGGGGCATAGTTGCGGCGAAATTGAAAATTCACAACGCTCGCTGCAATACGGAACGGAGGTTAAGTGCATCCAATCCATTTAGTCGGAGAGTGCTGCGGCAAATCACTGCTTTTATTTCAATACATATGCTAAACCTTGGTTTTTTTCCCGGGGGTAAGCTCCCAAAAAGACAGACAAAAACTAGTAGAATTCCGATTTTAGTTTACAAGTAGAAAGTAGTTTTGGGGGTTTTCTTGGCACTCAGTGCTTTGGAAGAAATCCTTTCCATTTCTAATCTGTGTATTCCAAATCGACATAATTTCGAATTAACAAGGCAGAAAAGAAAATATTAACTTGTTAAATAATCTTCCCATAATATGTCATGATTACCGATGTGAATCACCTGTGGACTCTGATTGGCTCCCTCTCCCTATTTAAACCCAGTCCGGTCTGTCCCCATTTGTCAGTCCGTCTGCGAACCTCATGTAACACTAGGCAAGCCTTTCTCGACCCTGACTCCCACCTGCTTTTTTTGCTCCTGTCTGTCCCCCGACTTCGACCCGTTTTTGATCCTAACCACGTCTGCTCTCCCGTCCGGGCTTTCGACCTTTTTTTGTCCCCGACAACGTCTACTCTCCCCTTCTGGCTTACAGCTCGTTTCTAACCCCGACCACGTTTTTTCTCTCCTGTCCCGGCTACTGACCCGTTTTCTGTTCCCGACACCACCATCGCTCGACACAGAAGATCCACTTCCGCGTTCAGAGCGACCTGCTTCCCGCATCCAGCAATCACCGGATCGTGAGCGCAACCCTTTCTCTTTCTTCCAATAAAACTTGTGAGGAAACGCAACGCAAGTGGGTCCTGTGTCCGTTATGGTCTGGACATAATATTCCCTTTTTTTTTCGATACAAATTGATTTTTTCTCTCCAATATACTGTACCCCTGGATACGGCGCCCCCTACCTTACGTTTTTCAATACGGTGTGGAAGACAACGCGTTTTCTGTCCTCGTTACCAAATTTTACCCACTAAACAACAACCAATGATTGTGCGTGCTCAAAAACTTTGACATAAAGCTACTGTATATCTCTAAGACGACTGCTATTGGTTGCCGACATATGTTGTCATTATGAAGATGTTATTGGCTGATTTACCTCCCACAATGCCTTTCTCTCCCTTTTTCCAGTTCAGAATCTTAGGCGCTTTGTAAAAAATGTACTGTATTGATTTGCCACACGTCCCAAGACTTGCAGTGATGTTCGAGGGAGAAGCAAACACATGATGACCGTGGAATCGAAGAAAAATAGAAGGCGGCAGACAAATTGTTAACATCAATAAGGACTATGGCCATCATCTTGATTCTAATGTTTAAAAAGGAGGCAACTAAATCAAGCAAATCTAATAAGGGCATGGCAATCATTATAAATGTACGATTTGAATCAGTTTCAATTCAAAATCTGCCATCTCCTTACCCGACTGCATCCACCTGCTACTCCACTGTATCAGCTCAAGTCAGGTAACATGAATGTAAATGAAATTTCGTTTTTATTCTTTACATGTGTATCCAGTTATAAAGTTATATAATCCTATGCTTGTATGATACACATAATTAGTACTTACTATATAACAACTTACGTTTTTTTTTTTTAAGAACTGAGTTCTGAGCTAATTAGCACACGTTTTTATGCAATAATTTCACTTTGCGATCCCCGCCTTCAAACGTATTGAACTGTACATAATGAAGGACAGCATATTAACACTTAGTTAGTGAAATAGCCAATCGGGAGGCAGAAGACGACACACCATGCAAATCAGTAACATGGCAAGACTGCGAAGTGTCAAAGTTCCTTTGAGAAGATCCAAGGTACAAACCCCGTGATTATGCTAACTTCACGCCTCTGTTTGTAAATGGATTATTGACGGTGAGTGGGGTCGGGGGTTGGTGGAGGGGGTGGGATCATCTCAAGGAGAAGAAAGGAAGTCCTTTTTCTGCGGAATGCAAAGACACTGCAAGTTAACCCAACGTTTACCTAGCGCGCTACGACACGTCCCGGGGAATGGCGCTAATTCCACAATGGCTGGCAGGAAAAACAGACCGACTCACTCAAATAATTACAACCTTGGGAAAAAGCAAGAACTTTTCCGAAATGTGTCCGACGACAGGGGTGTCAAGCTCATTTTAGCTTCGGGGGGCCGCATGCTAGAAAAAAGACACTCTCCAGGGGCCGGACTAGTAGGTTAAATAGAAATTAAGAAAGAGAGAGTGGGAGGGAGAGAGAGAGAGCGAAAGAAGGAATGAGAAAGAAAGAGAAAGAAAGAATGAAAGAAAGAAAGGAAGACAGAAAGAAACAAAGAAAGAGGGAAACAAAGAAAGAGAAGGAGATTAAGAGACAGACAGACAGAAAAGAAAAAGATAGAAAGAAAGGAAGACAGAAATAAACAAAGAAAGAAAGAGAAAGAAAGAAAAAGAGAAAGAGAGAGACAGACAGAAAATAAAGGAAGAACGAAAGAAAGAAAGAGAAAGACAATTCAAAATAGGTGAGCAAAGAGAAAGAGAGACAGACAAATAGACAGAGAAACAGAGAAAGAGAAATAGAGAAAAAGAGTAATAAAGTGAGGAAAAGAGAAAGAAAGAGAGAGCATAAGACAGCTACAGTTGCTTTGTAGTGACTTGGCCTGGTTTTGGCGACATAATAATAATAATAATAATAATTTCCTTTGTATTGTCATTCTTTGTAACAATGTACACAGAACGAAATGTCGATACACCTGACCCGTTGTAGCGAGTCGATGCAGCCGCAGCCAACAGAGGGCGCCGCCATTATACCAATTAGGTATGTCTCGGCCGAGGCGCGAACCAGCGACCTCCCAGTCTCAAAGCGGGCACACTACCATCTAGGCTACTGTCAGGGGGACATATTTCAAACTACAGCTCTTTTTTTTCTCTTGCGCTTCTCTCAGCATCTTCTCACGGGCCTGATCCGGCCTGCGGGCCTCCAGTTTGACACCCGCTGGTTTACAAGTCCTCCCTGTTGTTTTTTATCGCCTTCAAGGTAAATGAGCTGGGGGGGTTTCGGGCCTAATACCAGAATAATTGCAAATGTCTGCAGGGGGGTGATGGCGTGAGGGTAAAGTGGGGTAGCATGGGGGCGTTTTGGGGTTACGTAGAAATAAAAAGTCAGGAAATGAGTTTACACGCAGGCAATTTTCGCGGTCAAAATTTATTTTTAACAATGTGGATTTCTTCTTTTACTATAAGAAATTTCTTTACTTAAAGGTAAAAATCAATTTAAGTCCAAATCGATTTCCATTTTTGATTTTTTTATTGTAAAAAATGTATACGAGAAATTTCCTTTTTACAAGTCTGAAATAATTATAAGTATTTTTACAATTATACATTTGTTTTTCTTACAAGACTGGAATCTGGTTCACAAGCACACATTAAATATTTACAAGTACTATTGGTTTACATACAAGTAGAGTTTTCTTAAGTGCACAACTGCAATTTTTTACAAATAAGTAAACAAGTAAAACTCTTTTTTTGCATGTTTAAATTTATTTTTAATGAGTTTCCATTTTTTATTTAAGAGATATACATTTCTTTTATAGGTACAGATTTTTTGTGTTTACTTTGTGTACATTTATATTTCAAACGTACACATTTATTTCTTGGCAAGACAATAGTCAGAATTTTCTATCTAACAGTACACTTTTTTTTTCTTTTTTATAAATACGAATTTATTTTTCACAAGTAGAAATTTCTCTTCATTTGTTAAGTACAAATACTGTATTTTTTACCATCACAAGTAAGATTTTCCTTTTTAGGAGTACACATTTTTTTTTTCCCAGGCCCGAAATTATTTTTTACAATCACAAATATTTTTTAAAAAAATGTACTTTTAAAATAACATTTTTTTACAAATCATAACTTTTTTTCATCCACAAGTACAAATTTATTTTAAAAAAATGTATTCCTTTTCTTTCCTTCTTTCTCTCTGTTACTTTTTTGCCTTTTGGGCAGCACGGCGGCGCGGTGTTTAGCGCTTGTGCGGCACAGTTCATGTCATGGGAACCTGTCGTGGGTTCAAATCCAGCTCCAGACATCCTGTGCGGAGTTTGTATGTTCTCCCCGTGCTTGCGTGGGTTTCCTCCGGGCACTCCGGTTTCCTCCCACCTTCCAAAGACATGCATTTCAGGTGATTTGGCCGGTCCAAATTGTCCCTAGGTGTGAATGAGCGAATGAGTTGTCTGTCCCTGTGTGCCCTGCGATTGGCTAGCAACCAGTTCAGGGTGTCCCCTGCCCACTGCCCGGAGATGGCTGGGATGGGCTCCAGCTCCCCCGCGACCCTAATGAGGATAAGCGGTACGGATTATGAGATGTATTCCTTTTTTATGTCTTTTTTTTTCTAAAGGTAAAAAGCGTTTTTTTTTACAATCACAAATCTTTTTTACAAAATGTATTTTTAGAATTAACATTTTTTTACATTTTTTTTTGTCCACAAGTACAAATTTCTAAAAAAAAAAAATCCTTCGTTATAAGTTTCATATTTTTTTTTAAGGTAAAAAACATTTTTTTACGATCACAATTTAAATTAACATTTTTTACAAATCTTACTTTTTTGTCCTCAAGTACAAATTTATTTAAAAAAAATACTAATTCTTTTTTTTATAAGCGTAATTTTTTCTAAAGGTAAAAAACATTTTCTTTTACAATCACAAATCTTTTTTTTACAAAAATTTATTATTAGAATGAGATTTTTTTTTTACAAATCCTTTTTTTTGTCCATAAGTAAAATATTTTTAATACATACTAATTCCTTTGTTATAAGCGTCATTTTTGTTCTTAAGGTGAAAAACATTTTTTATATTTATTTTTATATTCAAGTAATTTTTTTGTTACATACATTTTTACATGAACATATTTCCTTTTTACATATATTAATTTTCAACATTTTTTTACAAGTACTAGTTCGAAAATCCTCGTACATATTGATTTTTTTACGTACTATTTTTATTTTTCCTTGCAAAATTTTGTTTTTCCTTCACATACAAATCAAGATTTTAAAGGTAGAAGTTGTCTTTCCATCTTATTCCCGTTCTGAGCTTGAAATGGACTCGGTGCCATAGCATCCCCCGTTCCCGTAGGAACAAGATCAATGGGGTCATGGAGTCAAGAACATGGGAACGCTAAGCTAACTCCGCACGAGATATCCAACACGTCGTGTTACGAGTCCCATGATGCCGTTTAGCGTATTTGGCGCCCGTCGTGTGAGCCGGAATCCAGAATGCGGGAACCGCTGAAACCTCAACAATCTTGCTATGAATAGCGCAGAAGATGATTTTGTAAACAATCTTTTATGGTTAGGTGAAAGTCGAACATTTTTTCCCACAAATGACAACTTCACGGTATAACACATTTTTTAGTTGCGTTTGCTAAAAACCTCAACAGATTGCCACAGTTGGGGTAGTGAGGCATCTTCTGCGAGGATTTTATAAACAATCTTTTCAGTAACGTAAAAATTGGACTTGTTTTCACACGGATGAAACTCACAAAATGTAACTCGATTGTAAAAATATGTTTTTAGTTGCATTAGCTAGAAACCTCAGCGGATCGGCCACATTCGAACAGGAAAGTGAGGTGGGAGTGAGGCATCTTCTGCGAAGATTTTGTAAACAATCTTTAACGCTAACATGAATTTCTGACTTTTTCGTCCCTCCATTGAAAATCCAAAAATGCACATTGTAATAAAACGTTCCTGCATGATAAAGAAATCTTAATAGATCGCCACATTTGAACGGGTTAGGGAAGGGAGAGTGAGGTATTTTCTGCAAAGAATCTTTAACAGTTACGTAAATATTCAAAAATGCTACCACACTAAAAAAAACCTTTTTTTTGCACAATAAATACATCTTATAAGATCTTTACATTCGATCAGGAAAGCTAGGGGGAGTGAGTCATCTTCTGCAAGGATTTATAAACAATCTTTGATAGTCATGTAGAAATCTGCCTTTTTCCCACAGGTGAAACTCACAGAAGTCTACTACACCGAGTAACACTTTTTGCACGCGACAAAAATCTTAACAGATCGCCACAGTTGAACAAGTAAGGGAGGGTAGGAGTGAGACATCTTCAGCAAAGATTTTGAAAACAATCTTTTATGGTAACGAGAAAATCCAACATTTTTCCCACGGGTGAAACTCTCAGAATGCTAATACTTCGAAATGACACTTTTTTTGCATGATACAGAATCTCTCACGGATCGCCACATTCGAACAGGTAAGCGTGGGGGGAGTGAGGCATCTTCAGCAAAGATTTTGTAAACAATCTTTTACGGTAACGTAAAAATTTAACATTTCTTTCCAACTAGTGCGGCCCACATAATGTAATTACATTGTAATAACACTTTTTTGTTGCACTACCTAAAAACCCTCACCCTAAAAGTTATAGGGGGGCATGTGCTGCAAATCTGTGATTAAAATGACCCTCCCCCTTAAAAACAGCACTCGTGCACAGGTAAGGGAAGTAGGGACAAGGGATTTTTTTTCTTCATTTGCGAATTCTTTAAAGGTAATGCACCCCTGCCAAAAATAAACTGCCCCAGGGGATGGGGGACAGTCCTTTCCCCCCCTGCCTTTCTTACCCCACCCGAAACACTCATGAACAGGTAAGTTACATTTAGGTTACCTGACTTGCTTTTCTTGCAAGATAATGTCCCCCTCTCAAAAAAAAATAAGCGCCCCAAAGGATGAAGATGCCCCACCCCCTCTGCCTAGCCCCACCCATGTTACACTCCTTCCATGACAGAAAAGAACGTGAGTAGGAGGGATGTCAAACTACAGACTTAAATCGGTCATTTCTCGAAATATGAAATCAATTTCTTGTAGATCAAAACGTAGAAAAAAACCATTACAGTAAATATTCATAGGCATTTTCAAGCTTCAATATAAAAGTACTTGGCCACCTGGGGGCGCTACAAGGATGACACACCCAAACAGAGGTGCCTTGTTGACTCTTTAGGGGAAAAAAGCTGTCAAAGTTAAAGCTTTAACTCGAGTTAACTCCATGTTGCTTTAACATTTCGAATCACTAATAGCAAATCCAATTCCGGTAGAAGCAGGTAGATGCTGTAACTTAACTCTAACTCGGGTTTAAGTTATCTTAGCTTTAACCTTTATATGGCTTGAACTCAAGTTATCACCAAGATGCTTTAACACTTTAAATCACCAACAACTTCAAATCCTCAAACGTCTTCGAAGTAAGCCCTGGATGGGTGCGGTGGGGATGGGCGGAGACACTACCACCCCCCCCCCCATTTTGATAAATAATTAATTCACACAATGTTTTTATCACCAAACAAGAAAACAATAAGCAATATGAGTTATGAATCTGAGTTTAGCGCAGAATAGTGACAGGGAGGGAAATTGAGCTCAAGGGTGGGTGGGGGTCTTTGGGTGCTGTGCGCATCAAAAAAATAAATACATGAAAATAAATGAGAAAAAGTAACAGAATTTCTTCATTACCAAGTGAAAAATAAGCAATACAAATTAAGACTTTAGTTGTTTTTACAGACTAGCGCAAGGAAGAGGGGTGTTGGTGGGGGGTCTCATTGGGCTCTATGGGGAAGGGTGGTCTGAACTACCATCCCCACTCCCCCCAAACAATTAGAAATCACAAATTAAAAAAACAACATTTTATTCAGTTCCAAGCAAAAATATGATGAAATCTGAGGTATGAATTAACAGAAACCAGTTCGTATGAGCACAGCGTAGCAGCACGATGCCAGACAAGCATGGCTGGCACCTCAGATAGGGATTCCACCATGTAAAAGAGAGACATTTTTCAACCAATGATTTTTCATTAAAAAATAACATATATGATAGTAAATTTGCCTAGTAATCAATCCATTTTAAAGCACTAAATATTACACACTGTCCCTTTAACTGGTGCAGACTACTGCAAAGGGGTGGGGTGGTTGCTAGTTAAATGCTGTGACCCCCCTCACCCCCTCCCAAAAAATACATGCATGAATAAAAAAGAATTGCTGAATTTCTTCATCAATAAACAAAATGTCTTTATTACCAAGTGACAAGTAAGAAGTAACACTAGTTAAGATTTTCACTTAACTAAGCAAACTAGTGCAAGTGGGGATTAATCTCAAGAGGGGGGGGGGTTGTCATCGGATGCTGTGAACTGAATTTCTTCATGAACTGACAGAAGAAAATTCAGCATTATGAGTTAATTTAGTGCAGGGTTAGCGCATAGATGTAAGGGAGGGAATTGTCTCATGAGGGGGTCTTCGGATGCTGTGCAAGTGTGGGCAAGAAAAGGGGGTATTGTGGGGGGGGGGGGGGGGGGGGGGGGTACTTTTCCACACCACTTCAAAAGCAAGGTGGGCCGGAGTGGACCACCGGAACAGGGTACGCAAGTTTGCACTTGTTGCGACCCCCCCAAAAAATAACCCTGAACAATTTAAAAATGAGAGTGAGATTTTCTCGGACGAAGTGAAAAGTTAGAGGAGAGGGATGGGGGGGGGGGGGGGGGGGGGGGGTTAGAGTAAATAGTAAATAAAACCCTGAATGAAAAAAGACTCACGTTGCAGCGTGTAGAGCAGCAAGGTGCACAGCAGCAGCAGCCACGCGTGTCCCAACTTTATCCCGTCCATTCCTTTTCCTTCTCTTTTTTTCTCTTCCTCTTTCTTTTCTTGCAAACTTTTGCGCTTTTCCGGTGGCCTTGTCTCTAGCGAGCGTGCAGTTTGCGTTTGGCTTCTACTCTTCTTTTTTTTGGAACTCACAGATTTGCTCTCTCTTTCTCTCTCCCTTTTCGCTCTCTCTCTCTTTTAGCTCGCGCGCACGCGCAGTAATCTGACGCGGGTGGTACTCCTCTTGATATGTTTGCACAAAAGGTGCCCCCCCTTCTCTTAAATCCCCTCCCATCTCTCTCAAAGAAGAAAAGAGGAAAAATTCTTGAGTGTGCTTTTCAGAAACGGAAGTAATTGAGTATTTTTTTCTGCAGAAATTGCGTGGAAAAATGATTACCTCGCCTTGCGTTAGTTTTTCTTGTTTTATTTTCTGCTTCAAAATAAAAGATCTATATATATACATACACATATATATACAGTGGGACCTCGGTTATCGCAGATAATGGAGACCAAAACCACCTGCAATAAGTGAAAATCCGCGAAGTAGCAGCGCACCTTAAAAAAATAAATAAATAAATAAATATTAATTTTGTTTTATTTTATTATTATTATTTTTTAGACCCGGTTAATGGGGACCAAAACCACCCGCGAAAAGTGAAAATCTGCAAAGTAGCATTGCCCCTTCAAAAATGCTTAAAAAAATATATATATTTTATTATTATTATTTTTTAGACCTGCGAAGCTCTGAACCCGCGAATGTGGAAGCACGAAGTAGCGACGCCCCTTCAAAAATGCTTAAAAAAAAATATTTTTTTTTTATTAGATTTTTTTTTTTTTAATTATTTTATTCTATTATTATTATTTTTTAGACCTGCGAAGCTCTGAACGCGCAAACGTCGAAGCGCGAAGTAGCGAGTTATTAAATGTACTATGCTACCTCATTAGCAGATAATTAGTATATAAAAAGTATTAAAAAAAATACTGCCACCTACTGATATGGATGACTATTATAGTTCCTCATCTGAAGATCGCAAAAATACTGAATAATGGCCTGATTTTTTCGGAAAGATAAAATATGGCAAATTCCAGCGGCACACTAGACAAGGTCTCACAGCACACTAGTGTGCCCTGGCACACTGGTTGAAAAACACTGATCTGAGGGACACTGGGGACACTGGCAGGACCACAACAAAAACAGTGTTTTTTTTATTTACAGTACTTTTCCTTACTACTAAAGCAGGCCAGATTAAAAACACTGATGGGCTGTATTTGGCCCGCAGCCTTTAGTTTGCCCAATTCTGGACTACTCAAGTTGCAGTGGAAAAACAAAATTTCTTACTCGATTTTTGACGCCATTTGCGCCAATTTGGTAAGCAAACAACCACAAAGAAGGAAACGATGGAGGCAACGCTCAGCATCCTCCGACTTAAAGGAATATTTTTTTCGAAGGGGGGGAGTAACTAATCCGTCTGTGCCGAGCAGACATACCACTCATTCCGAGACGCAAAATCCTTAAAATCTGTTTGGGTATTTACAGGCTATGCTGCAGGCTAACTGTTAATGTGGGGCAGGGTCAAATAGATTTAAACTCAACTTTGACTTCAACGGATAAGGTTGCCGGTTCTTCTGCTCTTGGGCTCCTCCTGGAGTTGGTCAACAGAAATTTTGTTTTGAGAAAATACACAAAAAGGTTCAAAGCGTTCCAGTAATGTGTTTATGGCACCAAAGCACTGCTATTTGGGTTAGGTGGGGCATGGGTGGGCAATTTCTTTGAGTTACATTGGGTTAAAAAAATGGCAGCGGGGCAGGGCCGGAAAAAAGATTGATTGATTGACATTAAGGGACACCGGGGACAAAAGTGGCACCAAATCACTACTCTTAATGTAGTCTATGACAGGTCACTTGTTGGCTGCCCTGGGTTAAAAAAGGAAGAGGGGCGAACGGGGAGAAAATGACCAACATTAAAGGACACTGGGGACAAGAGTAGCACCCGAGCATTACTTTTTAGGTCAGGCCCAAGTTGTGGGCCCCAATGGGTTAAAAATTTGGCAAAGAGCCAGGAACATGAAAAAATATAAAGAATTGAAAGACATTAAAGAACACTGGGGACAGCAGTAGCACCAAAGGATTGTTTTTAAGTTAAGCTAGGACATGCCAGAGCAAACTTTTATACCTTTGGCAGTGGGGTGTGGCCAGGAGGAAAAAAGATTGATTGATTGACATTAAGGGACACTGGGGACAAAAGTAGAACCAAAGCACTACTTTTAAGTTGGGCTAGGACATGTTGAGGAAAACTTTGTGACTTGTGGGCCGCATTGTGTTAAAACATTCTGCTTAGGGGCGAGGCCAGGAGGGGTAAAAAACGATGGTTTGACTGAGAGGGACACTGGGGACAAAAGTTGCACCAAAGAATTGCTTTTAAGTTAAACTGGGACACGCCAGGGCGAACTTTTATACTTTTGGGTTAAAAACCTTTGGCAGTGGGGTTGGGACAGTAGGAAAAAAGATTGATTGATTGACATTAAGGGACACTGGGGACAAAAGTAGAACCAAAGCACTACTGTTAAGTTGGGCTAGGACACGTCGGGAACATTTTTTGACTTATGGGCTGCATTGGGTTAAAAGGTTGGGCAGAGTGGCGGGGAAAAAATGATTGATTGACATTAAGGGACACTACTGGACAGTGTAGCACCAAAGCACATCTTTTAAGATAGGCTAGGACTTGGGGATTTGGGTGCAAAAGGAACAGTGGGGACAAGCTCATACGCTTCACTTGAATATAGTTTTTTGACCATAAAGTTCTCTAGACTAAGATTAGGTCATTTTGGCTTATTTTACTATAATCAACTTAAATATCATGAATTACAAAAAGAAGATCTTCACAACTACTGGAAGAAAAAAATGGAACTGTTATATAACATAGCATAAAAATACAAAAATATAATCATGACTGCGCAACGTTTATGAAGTGTGAAGTTGAGTACATAAATGTCCTCGACAATCAATATATTATATATAATACGCAGAAGCAATTGACGCACATTCCAAGCGTGCTTGCCGCCGCTGCTCCCCCCGAACAGCCGGTTAATATTTTTTGCTGGCCCGTTTACCCCCGCCCCTTAAAGCATCCCCCACATAGAGCTAAGATGCCAACCCACAGCTGTTCTATACATAGCTAGCCGGCAAGCGTTTGATTTCCACTGTAGAGCATTGGTTCTCAATTTACAGTTGAAACCAGAGATAATACAATATATTGAATTCTCTAAAAAAAAAAAAAAAAATGACCATCAAAACACTAAAACAACTTCAAATACTCGCGCACCATTTCAAAAGGTGCATGAAACTAAAACTACAGTAAAATACAGTCTTGCGTTAAAAAAAACAAAACAACTAATTTTATAGAACATATATATTATGAAATCGGGTGATCCACCCACAAACAAATGTGGCGACAACGTTTTTATTTGGGAAATATATCTGTCTGTCTGTGTGTCCGTACGTCCACCCAAGAAAGGGTAAACAAAATTAGATATGACCACCACTTTTCACAGGCAGTCATGCAAGTTACCCTAGATGTGAAAAATGCACAAAAAATGGACTCAGCACGTTTGGTTTTGCTGACTCAGCAGTTTTTCCAGAAAAAACATTCCCCTCTTTCAGGCCAGGACAACATTCAATTTTAACACAATGTCTTGCAGACAGAAGGCTTGGCTTTTTTGTGGATTAATGCCAGCACCTTTGGTTATAATGACTAAGCATTTTATTCCAGAAATACTTTCTAGTCCCCCAGGCCAGAATGATATTAAATATCAACACCATCTCTTAAAGGCAGTCAGTCAGGTTACCCCAGACGTGAAAACTGCTTGTAAAGCTTTCTTGGCATTTTTAGTTTTCCTGACTTAGCAACTTTCCCAGGCAGACATTCTTCTCTCCTAGGCATATCAAGTTTAGCCATGATAAGTCTTTTACAAGCAATCAAGGGGGTTACTCTAGAGGTGAACAACAACCCAGCCAAAAGGTAAATGCCACCCACAAACACTTTTGTGTTGAAAAGGCTGGTGATGCTCCAATGGCGCACAGCCATTTTAGTTTTTCTTTCGCATTGTTTTGCCACGACAACAGGTCCGTGACACACTTTTGGGTCCTGACCCATCATTTAAGAACCACTACCATATAGGACCATGTTGTTTATTCTTGGCAGAAGATACCCTTAAATATTCCGACTTGTTTTCCGATGCGGTTAAAGCAAGGGCGAACTTACGTAAGGACGGCGGCCATACTTAAGCTTGATTTACCGCATTGCTTCATTACCTAATGGACTCGTAGTGAAGAGGCAGGGTGGGTGAGGGGGTTTGGGGGGCAATGAGGATGAATAACAGAGGTGATTGGTAGCAAGGAAATGCCGGAATATACCGAGGTAAGGTTTCCAACACCCTGCTGTTACATCTGCTTCTGATACAGACGGGAATTTTGCACATATTCAATATTTTACTCTCGAGTTGAAATACAGTTATCCCCAGGATACGACATAAATCTGTTGGGAAGTGGGGATTGTAAAGTAAGTTTGCTTTATAACAGCGGTTCAATAACTTATGTTAAATTAGCTAATGTGTTCCAAACACCTTAGATAAAAACATTGAAATAACAAATTAGTACCGTGCATAGTTAATATATGTGATATACGTGTGTAGGATCAAATGCATATACATGTAAAAGAAAAGTGACTTTTCATTTTATTTTGGTGTGACATGATTTGAGCTGGTCAAGCGGAGTAACAGGTGGATGCGGAGAAGGAGACAAGATTGTAGGTTCAAAAGAGAAATGATTGGAAATATTTCACTTACAAGAATATGCCGGAAGACTTCCCATATTGATTCCACTGCTAATTCTTAACATTTGTTCAAATCATCGATTGTTTACGGCAATTTAGCAAGGGTAACGATTCGTATGACTTCTCCACATTTCTTGATAATCTCAAGCTTTGTTTCCATGGTTAGCATATTTTGTTTACCCTTTAGCATCACTTCTAACATTGAGAACAAATAATTAAAGGACAAAAACTACAGTATTGCCGACTTTCAAAGTCTTAACGAAACTTACGATATTCTGAAATGAATGAAGCTGGTACAGTAGAGTAGCGGTGGATGCAGGAAGGGAGACAGCAACAAAAGATTTATTTGCTTTAATGGCCTCCTTATTCTTAGTAATACTCCCTCTCTCTGATTGGTTATGACAACTTAGCAAGAGTAATTGTTCATGTGCCTTCTTCGCATTTCTTGGTCATCGCAGGCTTCGTTGCCATGGTTATCAGATTTTTGCTTCTCTCTTGAAAATCACTGCAAGCGTTGTGACCCATAGGAAATAAAGATAGGATAAAACATACTAGTATCGCCGACTTGAAAACTGTTCACAAAGCTTTTTTCCTACAGTTGAAGTAACCTGACAATAAAGTGACCACAGACAACCAGATAACAACTGGATCTGTTCCAGCAAAGAAAAAACGACATTCCTGTATCGTGTTTCGTTGCCTGAAGACACCATGACCTCAAGTTGACCTTGGGGATCTGGTCTTCACCTGGGAAGGACGGCAGCTGAGCTCGTAAACCCACTCACTGAGACTAAAGTCCTCAAGAGACTGAAAGCAGATCAGATCTTTCAAGTCTAGAGACTACTATCAATTTGACAAAGCCAGTATGTCGACTAATAGTGGTTAAGGAGCCTGATAAATTATTCATTTACATTAAAGTCTAGATGCTGGCCCTGAATTTCTTTTAAAACATAAAACCCGGCTAAGAAGTAGCGAGATAGATACACGTGTAGCAGCAAGAAAGACCCAATAGCTAGAGCTGGTGCAGGAGGCTACTTTTAGTAGTTACAGTGGCGGGAGAAGCTATGAAAATCACCAAGAAAATCAAATCAGAATGTGACAACCATTGGGACCCTGAATAACGGAACTCAGCGTTATGAGTGTCTAGAGAAGAAAACAGTTCAAACATTTTTTAAAGATTCCTGAATCACAAAACTCTGGGACGTTAGCTTCCATGAGCAGATGTTGAAGACGAGTAACACTGAAGGTCTGAGCAAGAGCACTAAATGATGAGAATAGCAGCTAGTTGAGAGGTGTAGCATTTAGCCAAGTGGCTAACATGAGAAGCTAGAGAAGGAAACAGTGGGACAATTATCAAAAACTGAAGGATGGAGCAAGCTTTATTTAATCGGAGCAGCTAACAATGACAACAGTGGCTAGTGGTTAGCCATAGGCTGCAGCCAAGTGGTAAATGGTAAATAGTAAATGGTCTGCATTTATATAGCGCTTTTCAAGTCAATGAAGACCTCCCAAAAGTGCTTTACAATGTGTTTCACACTTACCCATTCACACACCAATAGGGAGTCAGACATGCAAGGCGCCTACCTGTTTATTGGGGGCAATAGGGATTCAGTGTCTTGCCCAAGGACACTTCGACATATAATGCGGAGGAGCCGGGAATTGAACCTGCGACTTCTTGACCTCAAGACGAGCGCTCTACTTGAATGGCTAAAGAACAGTAAAAAAGTCAACAAAAAGGATGAAGCAAGTTTTATTTACACCACGCAACTAACAATAACAATAGCAGCAAGCAAGCCATACACTGCGGCCAAGTGGCTAACATGAGTGGCTAGAGAAGGAAACCGTGGGAAACAAGTGGAAGACGCTAGAAAAATGGGATTCAGTGACAATCGCATGAGTCATAAAAGAGTAATGTTTTTCCTATTATTTGAATCAAGTCTTTTACCACCTCTATGGGTTGCTATATTATTCACACTTGTCCTTTAAGAAATGCCTCATTTTTTAGGACTACTGACTTTCAGAGTTGCTCTCCCTCCACTCAGCGTTGAATCTCTTCTTTTTTCCGATTGTGTATTTCCATTTCAATCACACGTTCACAGCTGGAACTCGAGCTGCTGTGAATGCAGATGAGCAAGGGAACATTTTTTATTCATTTTTTTTTCTTTCTGTGGCTGAAAAAGCGAAACGGGCGAGAATGCTTCTTTTCCACTCTATTATCGTTGGACTGAAAACCACGTTTTGGGTCAGTGCATTCGACACGGGAAAAGGCGAGCAGAGAAAAATGAAGAGTAGCGAAAGAAAACGGAAACTGATGTCGGTTTGACTCAATTTGGACGAGACGCTTGAAAGTCAAGCGCGAGACGCCACCGAACGAGACGGGAAAATTCAATCAGTCCCGCGTTATTAGACAAACTGCTTGTTGACTTTCAAACTCCGCTTGTGGGAAACAGAGAGAGAAGCTTGGTGGGTCACCCGATGGTGCCCCCCAAAACAAAATGACAAAAAAAGAACCTTCAAGTATTTGCCCCCTCTCTGATTTCTGTGTTTTTTTTTGGATTTTTATCACTCGCAAAGGTTTTAATATCCCACAGAGACAACCCAGGAAAATGCAAAATGCAGTTTTGAAACATTAATTACATTACATTCATTACGGTACAAAAAATCTAGGCCTATTGGCCCTAAGTGAAAAAATAATTGCCTCCCCTTGTTAAATCACAAAGTCACTGTGACACTTCACAGTTTTGGTAAAGCTAAGTGCAATTCCAAAAGCCACGCCCAAAATCGATTGCCACCCTCTGTGTTGAATCATGACATGACTTAAATTGAATCTGTTAGACAAAGTCAAGTAGAACATAAATGACATGCCACGATCCTAAAAAAAATATCTCAAAAAATTCAGAAAAAAAGTAATCCAAATCTACAGTATCTGTCCGGAAAAGGTTGGAAGGAATTTTCAAGGATGTAGGGCTCCAGCGAACCACTGACAGAGCCATTATCCATGGAAAAAACTGGGAACAGTGGCAAACCTTCCCAGGAGTGACCAACAAATTAAGATTATATATATATATATATATATATATATATATATATATGCATACTCGCGGCCCCCAGGGACCCGGGCTCCGTCCCGGCCCACGTCTGTGCCGCTCCGCCGATGCCATCCCTGGTTCCCCTGAGGGCAGCACAGAAGCGCAGTGGTTAGCGCGTGTGCCTCACAGTTCTGAGGTCATGAGATCGAACCTCCTGTGTGGAGTTTGCGTGTTCTCCCCGTGCTTGTGTGAGTTTCCTCCGGGCACTCTGGTTTCCTCCCACATCCCAAAAACATGCATCTTAGGTTGATTGGCCTAATCCAAATTGTCCCTAGGTGTGAATGAGCAAGTGAGTTGTCTGTCCCTGGCTGGCAACCAGTTCAGGGTGTCCCCTGCCCACAGCCCGAAGATAGCTGGGATGGGCTCCAGCACCCCCGCGACCCTACTGAGGATAAGCGGTGCAGATAATGAATGAAAGATAGATATTCAATCTATATATATATATATATATATATATATATATATATATATATATATATATATATATATATATATGTCCAAGTTGTCCCCAGGTGTGAATGAGCGAGTGAGTTGTCTGTCCCCGTGTGCCCTGTGATTGGCTGGCAACCAATTCAGGGTGTCCCCTGCCCACTGCCCGGAGATGGCTGGGATGGGCTCCAGCCCCCCCGCGACCCTAATAATGATAAGCGGTACAGCTGATAAGATAAGATATATATATATATATATATATATATATATATATTGGATATTTTCTAAAAAAAAATGGTAAAATGCTTTACATGACACAAAAATATGTGTCTTATTCTTTTTAAAGTGGCTAATTGCGTCATTTTAGAAAACTTTACAAACATGCATTAGTTAAAATAAAATAAATGTATTGTAAAGTTAAATGAGAACGGGTGCTTTCATTTCTACTTTTCAACAAAAAAGACCAAAAAAACAAGCATGTCACACCTGGCAAGCCTGGGATAAAGTTGTGGAACAGTTCGAAGCAGGAATGCAGACAGCATTAAACCACTGCAAACCTAACAAATCCTGGCCGTCCTTCTAAACGTTCAACCCAAACAAGGAGAAAACTAATCAAAGAAGCAACCAAGAGGTGCATGATCACATTGGATGTACTGCAGGCATACGCAGCTGAGGTGGGACAATCTGTGCATAAGACAACTATTAGTCATCCTCTGCATAAATCTGCCGTTTATAGAAGAGTGGCAAGAAGAAAGTCCCAGTTTGGTTTGCAAGAAGCCTCATGGGAGACACATATAATAAGTGCTCTGCTCAGATGAGACCAAAGTTGAACTTTTTGGCCTGAATGCAAAGCATTACGGTTTGCATAAGTGTATCACTGCACATCAACCTATAAGCACCATCCCCACTGTCAAACATGGTAGTGGCAGCATCATGTTCTGGGGTTGCTTCTCTTTAGTAGGGACTAGATAGAGCCAAATACAGGAAGATTTTGGCAGAAGATCTGTTAGTTTGCAAGATACCTGAGAATGGGCGCATGTTTACCTTCTAACAGGACAACAACCGTAAATATTAAGCAAAGTTTATAATGGTGCATACGGTAATTTACTTTGATGGATTTGAATGATTATCTACCGCGGGTACAAAGGTATTCAGACCTGTTGACATTTTTCACTCTGTGTCATAATTCCAAATCCAGGTGTGAAAAATCCTTCCCAAAAAGACTCATTGCTGTACTATCTGTAAAGATTCTCCTAACACTCCACTTATTGAAACATGAATATTTTGTTTGTTTGTTTGTTTGTACATGATTCAATTGTTTGTTTGTTTGTACATGATTCAAATTGAATCTTTTCTTCCGGCGCCGTCACGAATGGCAGCCACTCCAGCAGCTCCCGTGTTATTTTCGATTGTTCTCGATTGTTCTCAGCTCAGGGATGCTGCTGGAAATGTGAATTTCCCTTCGGGGATGAACAAAGTATCTATCTATCTATCTATCTATGTCAATCTATTGAGCCATGCAACAATTGGATGATAGACATGTTCGCCCCGCCTCCTTTGGCCCGCCGCCATCCATATCTGCCTTCCCCACCTGTACACTGCATAAAAAAAACTATATGCCGCATAAATTGCCAGCGCCATCTGTGAACGGCTGATGAAGACCCTACCCCACGATTACGGCTCTGCCAGGAGCCAGGGGGTCCCTGGGGACCCCCGCGGGCGGTGAGCACTTTCCCCGCCTACGCTCGCCCTGATATGCTAATTTAAAGCACAGGTGGAAACGAAAACTGTCAATCTAGCTTAGCATTTGGCTAACCCGACAACATGCACTTCTACCGCCCACACTTACGCTAATATGCTAATTTGAAGCCCAGGTGGAAACGAGAACGGTCAAACTAGTCTACCGTCCGGCTAACCAGGTGAGATGCAGCTCTAGCACCCGCGCTAGACTAAATAAGCTAAGTGGTGAAGAGTCAAGTTAGCTTAGCATTTAGCCTACTCGGCAACGTGCACTTGTCCCGACCACGCTCACCCCAACATGCCTATTCATAGCACAGCTGGAAAAGAGAAAGGTCAAGCTAGCTTAGAATTTGGCAAAGCCAGTGACACGCTTTACTGCCCACGCAAAATAAATGAATGTATACAATAAATACTTTCGAAGAACTTTTTTATAAATTAAAATCCTGATGAGTTTTCCAAATTGTTTTAGTAAAATACTGTACCAAATTTTGATCTGATTTTTTTAAAGACCGAATTGGGGAGCGTTATTTTATTTTTTAAAAAAGAAGAGATATCTACTTTCTAGAGATTTTTTCCACATAAGATTGGGTCAAAATGAACCCAATCATGGTTCTTTTTGGGAGATTGTGACACTCATTTTACCGATTTTATTGATAGAAATTTTGGATTAGAAATCCAGAATCTTCACAAAATGAGTCAATATTAAGCACATAAAGAGACAACTTTATTTTCTTTAAAAGCTTAACCCCCCCTAAAAAAATCCCCCCCGCCAGGAGTGTCTGGCCACAATGACATTAAAGATTTAATAAGGCGCTAAAAATGTTTCCCCCCCCCCGGTTCCAGCCATACTGGCAAACGACTTTTGCCGCTGTGTTAAGTCCATTCGAATCAATATCTCTTCTGATAATCGATGCGCAGCAGATGTTTTAAATCGGCTTTGCTTGCCATCCCGCTGCCTGCGTCAGGGGCCCGCTCCGGGCCCCTCAACACAATAACATCAATTAGCCTGAGAGTGTGTTTGGGAAATCGAATGCTGCCCGATGAACTCACGCTTTGTCATGCAAGGATGCGAGAAGGACTTGGAAAGACGCCAAATATGAAAAGTGAGAGCGCCTGAGTCACTAAAGCTGGAATTTTCCAACTCATTGGACGCTCCTCAGCCCCGCTTTCCATGGTTTCAATCCTACGAAGATGTCTAGATGAACTGGGAAATTAAGAATTGTCCTTAAAGTGACTGTATGTAATAATATAGAACAGAAGGTTGTAGCTGTGAGCCATAACCTGCAGCCGAGTGGCCGACATAAGTGGCTGGAGAAAGAAACAGTGAAAAAAATTGAAAAATGAACAACGAGGCAAATTTTGTTTACATGAAACAGCTAACATTAACAAAAGTAGCTAGTGGCAAACCATTGCCTGGAGCCAAATGACTCAGATGGGGGGCTAGAGAAGGAAACAGTAGGAGAAAAAAGTAAATTGAAAGACACTGCAAGGCTGCTGACAATAACAAATATGGCAAGAGGTGAGCCATACCCTGCAGCGAAGTGATTAGCATGAGAGGCTGGAGAACGGAACAGCAGACTAAAAAAGGCAAAAGTGAAGGAAGAAAGCTTTTTTTGCATTATCGATAGTTGCTAGTGGCGCGCCATTGCCTAGAGCCAAACGGCTAACATGAATGACTAGAAAAGGAAACAGTACAAAATGTAAAACAAATTAAAGGACAACGGGAGGCTGCTGACAATAACAATAATGGCAAGAGGCGAGCCATTTGCTACAGCAAAGTGATTAGCATGAGTGGCCAGAGAAGGAAACAGTGTACAAAAACAGTAAAAAAATGAAGCCAGAAAAAAGCTTTATTTACACAAAGCAGCTCACAACACCATTGTTGGCTAGTGATGGGTTGCAGCCCACAGTCAAGTGGCTAACATGAGTGACTAGAGAAGGAAACAGTTGGACAAAATGTCAAAAACTGAAGGACAAGGCACGTTTTATCTACATGAAGCGGCTAACAATCGTGGCTAGCAATGTGCCATGGCCGGCAGCCAAGTGGCCAACATAAGGGGTTAGAAAAGGAAACATTGGAATTGTCAAAAACTGGAGGATAAAGCAAGATTTGTTTACATGTAGCACCATACCATAATGGCTAACGACGAGTCATAGCCAAGAGCCAAGTGGCTAGCATAAGTGGCTAGAGAAGAGAAAAGTGAAATAAAAGTGTCAAATACCTGAATCACAGGATTTAGCAACGTTCGCTTGTATGAGCAGCAATGGAAGGTGAGCGACACTGAGGGATTAAGCAGATTTAGCTAAAAATAGCAGTTGACAAGAGTGGCTAAAGAAGGAAACAGGGGAAATAAACAAAAATAAATGGAGGACGAAGCAATCTTCATGTACACAGTACATTATACAATAACAATATCAGAGGGGCATAGCCTGAAGCCAAGTGGCTAACACGACTTAAGAAGAAAACAGAACAAACAAAAAAAAATTGAAGGACAAAGCAAGTTTTATTTACAGGAAGCAGCAAACAATAGTGACTAAAGGCAAGCCGTGGCCCGCAGCCGTTGGCTAACATGAGTGGCTAGAGAAGGAAACACTGGAGGAAAAAACTGTCAGAAACTGAAGTATGGAGCAAGTTTTATCTATGTGGATCTTCTAGCAATACAGTGGCCTTGGCAAGCGGCAAACTGTATCCTGCAGCCATGTGTCTAACATAAGTGGCTAGAGAAGGAAACTGGAAAATAAACGAAGGATAGAGCTCCTGGATAGAATCCTTCGCATTGAACGACTGTGACCTTATTTCCTTCCCTGCAATCCTGCAATGCGGAATATTTCCCCTACTTTCTTTTTAGGGGGTGGGGGGTTCGTTCTCTTGAAGTGGCACCCCCAGGCTACGTGTTCTTCTTCTCGCTACTTTTCAAAATGAAAGCATTAAAAGGAAAAAAAGAGAAGAAAAAAAGTAAAGCGCCTCCCGCCTCCTTCCTCTCACGATTAATCTGCGCTCTCTCGCATTATTCTTTCATGACACGTGTCCTCTTCCTTTGTAGTCGCTTTCGCTCACGGCAACTTTCAAATGTTCTCGACGTCGCGCGACATTAACTCGCGCGTCACCTGAAACAACGCGAGACTTTTGTTTTTTCGTGCGAGCGCCAAGTATCAAAAAAGGTGAAAAATGCTGACGAAATGCTGACCTGGTGGCTCACCTCCGCCACTTTTCTTCTGATGCTGTCCTTTCCTGTCGTCGAGCTAACGATAGGCGCTTTCTACTCTTATGTGAGAGTGTGAAATGGGAGACACTTAGAAACAAAACAAAAAAACACCACACTTCATGTTTTTCTTAAGTTTCCTAAAGTGACAGTGTGTTGGATGGGTATGAGCTCAGAGGCCATAGGGTAGTAGAAAAAAACATTCTCGCAGGGGGATGGCCACTTGGAGAAAGAGAAACGAAGAGAGAGAAATAAATATTGAGAGGAGGCAAAAGAAAGAAAAGGGAGAAAGAAAAGTGATCAGAGAGAGAAATGAAGAGGGACAATGAAAGAGAATGACAGAAAAAGAAGAAAGATGGAAAGAATAATGGAGAAAGATAGAAAGAGGGAAATATGAATACAGAAAGAAAGAACAAAAAAAAGAGAGGAGAAGAGAAAGAGAAAAAGAGAGGGAGACAGAAAGACAGAGAAATGAATGAAAACAAGAAGCTAATCCGAGAGATGGAGAGAGAAAGAAAGAGATAGAGAGAATAAAGGGAGAAGAAAGAAAATGGATTAAAATAAAAAAGAGAAGAATTAAAGAAAGAAATATAATGAGACAGAGAGAGAAAATAAAAAAAAATAATAATAAAAAATGAAAGAAAAAAGGAAAGAAAAAGAGAATAAGAGAAACATAAAGAAAGAAAGAAAGAAACCAGACAGAAAAAGGAGAAAAATGAAGTAAGATAGAAACAGACTGACGAAGACAGACAGACAGACAGACAGACAGACAGTTTTCCTTCCCTAGCCACTAATGTTAATGCCACTAATGCTTGCAGCTAGCCACTACTGAGACTGTTAGCTGTTCCGGTTTTGTCCTTCAGTGTAACTCGCCTTCTACAGCTGGTTGTGCAAGTATTTTTACTAAGTCACATAATTGGATATTTTTTTTTACTTTTTTGTCCACAGTTTCCTTTTCCAGCGACTTTTTTTTTATGCTAACGACATTGTTAGCTGCTCCCGGTTTATCCTTCAGTGTCACTAGCCTTCTACAACTCGTCATGCAAGTGAACGTCACTGAGTCACATCATATCATCATTTTTTACTCAAGATTGCAGCATCTAGACTTTTCCCCCCGCTGTTTCCTTCTCTAGCCGCTACTTTTATCATCTTGGTTGAAAGGTCCACTAATGATAATAACTTAGCTGCAGACTATAGCTTGCAGCTAGCCGCTATTCTGATTGTTAGCTGTTCCTGTTTTGTCCTTCAGTGTCACAAGCCTTCTACAGCTGGTCGAGCACGTGAATGTCACTGAGTCACATGATTGCATCATTTTTTTAGTTTTTTTATCCATCGTTTCCTTTTCTAGCCACTTCGTCGCTACTATCCACATTTTTAGGTGCTCCTGCTTTATCCTTCAGTATCACTAGCCTTCTACAACTGGTCAGGCAAGTAAGTGAACGTCACAGAGTCACAATATTGCATCATCTTTTTACTTTTCTCTCCACCGTTTCCTTTTCTAGCCACTTCGTTGCCGCTATCCACATTGGCAGCTGCCCCTGCTTCATCCTCCAGTCTCATTTGCCTTCCACAGCTGCTCACTCAACGTCGCCAAGTTCCGAGATTCTTTTCCACCGTTGCTTTCTCTAGCCACTATCGTCAGCCACTTCACAAATGGTCTTTTGTCCTTTCAAACAGTTTTCAAAACCAAAGATGGAGCTTTTTCTCGTATTCTCCTCTTGCTAAGTAGCGATCTAAATACGGAAATGAACTTTACTTTTGCTCTCAATTCAGTTGGCTCTTTCTATTCATGAGACAATTGTGATGGGCGACTGTTGACCTCAGCTGCCACTGTCGAGGAAGACGGGGTGGCGGAGGGGGTCGAGACAGCTCCTTCCCGCGGAAAATGAGAAAAGGGAAATAATGAGAAGAGAAAAGCAGCTCGCAACACCAGGAGAGCAATTTCTCTGTGTTGCAGCTCCCGAGGACGATACTATCTAACGGAGCGGAGACACACTGCTGCGGGTCGCTGAAACGGGCCTCGCTCGGATTATTTTTGTGCTTTGGGGGTCCTGTCAGGGTGCCCGGGGTTCTTTTCTCAGGCAATTAGTGGGCACCTCCCTCAAACTCGTCCCGTGCAGGCAATGTATAATATAGACATCCAAAAAACGTATTTTTTGGGGGAAAAAAACTGTTGAAATGAAACAAAATACACCCTTACTAACTTAATGCTGACACTACTTAGCTTCACTCGGGCTGGGCCGAATAATGACGTCACGTAGGACTTAAAATAGATCAGGATTGTTGGGATTTAACTATCAAAATGTACCGTTTTATCAAATTGTTCAAATTAGTTATCTGACTCCATTAACCAAACACGACCTACATTCATCCAACAATTATGCACGCTCGTTTTTTGAGAGAAGTGACCAGGAAGGACCACACGGGGGCGGATTTGTATTATTCCTAACAGCAGATCTAAGTGTAAACAGGAGACGGCGAAGTTGCCCGGGATCATTTGTACATTTCAATAAACAAAGCAAAGACATCCTACTATTCTCCTATTGGCTATGTGTCATCTGCAGCCAACTTTAGCTTTCTTTTATAGGTTATCATCTCCCCGCATGATGGTGTGTCAGCTCCTGCCATGGGCGTGCCAAGGCAGTTGTTTTGTGCCAGACAATCTCTGGTTGTCCTGCGTCAGCACACACGGAAAAACGCAAATTTGTCAATTATCATGAAACGGCAAATCAATCAAGCGGTAGCCTCTATCTCGGTATCGTTTTTTGTTGCAAACGAAGCCAGCGGTTTGATGCTACTGTGAGCATGCGTCTGCCGCCTCGGATTTCATGTGGTTGTTATGTAGTAAAAGGAAGTCCGTCTCTTTTTAAGAGAACCGGCTTTTTCGGCTCAACTCATTAAAGCGAGCCGGCTTTCAATCGGCTCACTTGCATTGATGCATTATATTACGAATCATTATTGTTGTATAAAGAAGATAAGAAAAAAAGGAAGTATAAAAGGAGAAAATTAATTATCCCTTTAATCAGTATATTACCGACAATAATTTAATGCAGAAAATGAATTCATAATTTGATTAAGAAAATTCTACTTATTTATATTTGCATGTATTTTTTCCTTCTACAGTGAACGTCCAAGCTACTTTTTACAATAAACCTAATTCATGTCGAGCAACTCAGTATCTCACAACAAAATGTTATTTAACAATATATATGATATAACGAAACACATAAAAAAAATATGATGTAAAATTATTTTGTATTTTGTAAAGGAAAATATAACATTTTGTAAGGGCATGGAGCCCTGGAGGTTGAAAGGTATGCTAATATTAGTTCCCCATTGATGGACTAGGAGAGTAGAGAGAACAAGCTAAAACATCTTAATGAATCCCAGTTCCAAGATAATGCATTATAATAATAGGCTGTTTACAATTTAATTTGGATTTATGAAAGCGCCTCAATTCTCTTCCGATTCTATGTATTACGTACTGCCCCCAGGTGGTGAAGTTGGGTTCATTTTAAGCAGAACAGACTTGACCCCTTTTGGCAAAAACCGAATTCTTTCCATAATAAAGTCCAAATGACACATTTACGTGGTTTTCTGGTAGCGTTGGCCTCGAACACATCAAAACGGGCGGTGAGTAAAGGCAACATCCTCGTGCCGGAAAACCTTGAAAGCGGCGGCCCTTAATTAGATTTCCCAGCCTTCATTGTGATAAGCAGCGACAGGAAACCTCGTCCGTTTTCACTCCCACAAAAGCGCAGCCGACACGGCCGGCAAACAGTAGCCCATTCAAAGGCAGAACCGCCATTGATAACCTATCTCCGCTCGCACAAAAGATCGTTGACACATGCGAGGGCACCTGTTGGAGGGAAAAATACCCTTTTTTTCAATAGTCTGATATATGAGGAAATTGAGTTGTTTAAAAACAGACCCCGGGATTTTTGCTACAAGAGCGCAATAGCCTGAAAGATGTTCCAAGTCTCAAACTGGCGGCCTCTTGAATCGTCTCCTTATTTTTAGTCATAGTCCTGATTGTAGACTGGTTACAGCCAGGGATTCCTTTGCCCTCCTTCGTATTCCTTGATCATCGTGAGCTTCGTTTCCATGGTCGTCATGTTTTGCATTACTGCAAACTTCGGGACCCGTAATGAATAAATGCAGTATAACAAATACAGTATCGTATGACATGAGATTCGGAACTGAAAGAAGAGAGAAAAGGGAGGCAGAGTGGGCAGTAATTCAGCCAACAGCATATTAGCATTTACATGATGTAAATCATTAACAGGCCGGGATTTTATACAGTAATCCCTCACTACTTCACGCCACATACGTCCCAGTCTCTGTGTATCCCAGGTTGATAGATATTGCGCGATCCATTATCTCTGATCCCATATTGCTACCCGCCGGGACTGGCATAGCACATTTTTTCTGGCTCAAAACTCTTCTTTGCCGTTCCACCCACAAAACAGCGAACTGGACTTATGTGGCCACGGTCCTCCTAACTAGCGTGCCTTCTGCAGAGTGCACTATTGTCTGGCTTAATGGCTCTTTTTGCCATTACTGTATTTCCACTTAGAATGAATTGCACTCATGCAGCCAGGATTCTTTATCTCCAGTCGAATATTGCTGCAAACGGCGACCAACATAAGGCACTTTTGTAAGGAGACCTTCCGTTCTTTCCGCCTGAAATGAAATGAAATGATCTGCATTTACAGTATATAGCGCTTTTCAAGTCAATGACTTCCCAAAGCGCTTTACAATGTGCTCCACATTTCCCAATAGCGGCCTTGCAGCCATGTAAGGCGCTTACCTGCTTATTGGGGGTATTAGGGGTTCAGTGTCTTACCCAAGGACACTTCGACATATAACACGGACGAGCCCCCAAGAACACTTGATCCCAAGACGAGCGCTCTACCTCCTGAGCTACTGCCGAAATGAAATGCATGGTTTTGGCTGTGATCTGTTATCCCCAGTAGACCATTGCTGAGAGCAAGGGCTGGCATAGTTCTTTTTTACCGTGCAATTGAAGGCCACCTATTATGAACTGCACTGTTTTAACTACAATCCATTATCTCCGGTACTATTGCTTAGAAAAGGGGCCTGCAGCTTATGAATGGGGGGAGGGGCTGCTTATTGGATTTTCACATATGGGGGTGAAAGGGTTCTGGTCCCGATTAACTGCGATAATCGAGGGATTACAGTATGAAGTCAACCGATTGCTGGCAGTCATCTTAGATACACAACTTTTCATATAGTGGAAAAATGCCACTAAGATGGGGCTAGAAAACATCGGATTTCACACTGTAAAGCATGGAGGCCATATCCCGAGGGCATTCTCTCTCATCTCTCTCATTAGCCATACCGCTTATCCTCAGTAGGGTCGCGGGGGGCTGGAGCCCATCCCAGCAATCATCGGGCAGTGGGCAGGGGACACCCTGAACTGGTTGCCAGCCAATCGCAGGGCACACAGGGACAGACAACTCATTCGCTCATTCACACCTAGGGACAATTTGGACCGGCCAATTCACCTGAAATGCATGTCTTTGGAACGTGGGAGGAAACCGGAGTGCCCGGAGGAAACCCACGCAAGCACGGGGAGAACATACAAACTCCGCACAGAAAGTCTGGAGCTGGATTTGAACCCACGACAGGTTCCCATGACATGAACTGTGCCGCACAAGCGCTAACCACTGCGCCGCCGTGCTGCCCGAGGGCATTCTGTATTATAAAAATGATCTGCCTGGGAACACACAAACCGTACTTGGAATATTTATTGGACTTAGCCTTGTAGGTCTTTCTTTTTGGCACATTACTTCTATTAATAAGTGCGACATAATTGGCTGTAAATCGTTGTAAAGTGAAAGCGCTGCAAGGTGGAGTCGCTGTATCCCGGGTGTCTTCTGTAATTAAATATTCACTTTTCATTTCATTGTTTAAGAAACCAGATCATGAGCTTCAGTAGGTGAATCAAAACGCACTCCAAGTGGGTCAGGTACCCGCCCATCCCCTGCAGCCCATTGAATACATTGCAGAGAATAAAGCAACTCCCTCATAATTAACCAAAGCGAAATTGAAAAGCATGCTAGCAGCTCACAATTTCAACTGTGCACTCACAAACTGAGATGATTTGGAGGCCGGTGACGATTCCAGAACACTTCCGCCATCTTGTCCTCTTGATGGCAATTCTTCTGATTTGGAGGTCTGTGATGCTTCCAAAAACGTGTCCTCTTTTCTAAGCTTTATTTTGATGGCAATTCCATCTCAAATTCATGAGGACTCGCTAAACCTGGTGCTCAAGAAGCAAAAATATGCATAGTGTCCCCTCCTACAATAAACATTTCACATCATTAGCTGATCAACAAGAAGCCTGATAATTATTAGATCATTGGAATCAAGTGTGCTTGGAGGAGAGGAACAATCTAAAAATCTTCAGGACTCTTGCCCTGATGGACCAGGATTGGAGAAGCATAGAAAATGAATGAAGATCTGTTTTGTTGAGCTTTGTTTTTCTTTTATGTCGGAATTTGTTTGAAGCGACCTCTAGTGGTCTGAAATACTTCATTCTTTTAAATAAAGCATTCATGGTTCAAATAAGCAATCACACAATCACTGGCTCATAAACATTTTTTAAAAAAGACTATGTACCGTATTTTCCGCACTATAAGGCGCACCGGGTTATAGGGCGCACCCTCAAAAAATAGTTTTTGGTCCTATATTTTTCATACATAAGGCGCACCGGATTATAAGGCGCTACAATGGGAACGTCGCCAAAACAGTCGGATAGTTCAGTCAAACTTAACATTCCAAAAACTTGCAAAGAAGCAAATACGTGTTTCACATATGTACGGAAACAGTGTTTGCAAAACATTTCTTAGTTTCCATTGTATTTTTTGCTGGCAACTGTGTGGACAGCAAAGTAAGAATTTTATTGTGCAGGGAAACGGGGTTCTTTACAGTGCATATGACAATAAACACTTTGAATTGAATTTAGTTTAAAAATAGACTCGTCACAGAAACATCAAGATCGTTCTAAAACAAGATACCGGGAAAATATAAAGCCGCATAGCTCACCTAAGTTCTCTTGCAGCCATCACGTTCAATAATGATACGTAACCATGGTCTTCTTACAACCGTGAGTGTAATAAATCCAGGAGAGTAAAATATTTACAAATACAGAATAGTAAAAAGTGTTTTCTCTATGCCGTAGTGCAACCCAACGTGTGATTCACGTTCATCTTTTTCGGCCAATTGCAGGCTTTGTTTTGCCCCTTTAGCCTATGCGAGCCTGTGAATGATAAAAAGGATCCGCCCCCTTTACCTCCGAATAACTTTAGCCAATAGTGACTGATTCAAATGATGATTGACACAAAGGTTAGGAAATGAAACGCCAGTATATAAATCCCAGCATACACCGCGGACGACTTCGCCTTCGGGGGAAAATCTAGTCGGCGGCTGCTTGCCTTACTTGCAAGACTTTGCAACTTAATATTGATCCATATATAAGGCGCACTGTATCATAAGGCGCATGGTCAGCTTTTGAAAAAAATAAAGACTTTTAGGTGCGCCCTATAGTGTGGAAAATACGTTAGTTTAAAAATGTGTAATTATATTCCTCACCTTTTTTTCTCTAACCACTTGTGTTACCTACTTGGTTGCTGGCTATGGTTCTCCTCTAACCACTATTCTTATTTTTAGCTAATCGGTGAAAATAAAGGTTGCTGAAACATTTAGTTAATGTTTTTTTTGTTTCTTGTGTTTCGTTAACGCTAGCTGCCATTGTTATTGTTAGCTGGCCCTGCCTCTTCCTTGAGTGTCACTCACTTTCTACTGCTGCTCGTGCAAGTAGTGTGTCCCATGAGTGTGGCGTCTTTAACTTGTCGGCCATCTTGCCACTACGGAAGCCCAAATGACAATTTTGCAAGGTAAGTTGGTTCCGTTGGTGCTTTTAGCCACTTACCCCACATAGCTGAGCCCCAAATGAGATGTTTGCCAAGTCCAGGCTTTAAGGCATGTTTTTTCCACTGTTTCCTTCTCTAGACACTCATGTTAGCGACTTGTCTGCAGGCTTTGGCTGGTTGCTATTGTTATTGTTCACTGCTTCATGTAACTAAAGCTTCTGTGGTCCTCCCTCAGCTGGTCATACAAGTGATTCAGGCATATGCCAACTTTCCCCCAGTCTCCTTCTCTAGTCACTGCAATCTATGGCGTTCCAAAAGCTGCTATTGAAAGCCCTTTTCGTGTACACACAGCTTTCTTCATCCTTCAGTTCTTGACTTTTCCCCCTCACTATTTTCTTCTCTAACCACTCATGTTAGCCATTTGGCTACAAGTTATGGCTCGCTGTAAGCCACTATTGTTCTTTTTAGTTGTTCCTGCTTTGTCCTTGCTCATGCACACAAATGTTGCTGAATTCTTTTATTCAGGTTTTTGGTGCTCTTTTTTTCACTGCTCCCTTTTCTAACCATTGTGTCACCCACTCGGCTACAAGCTATAGCTTGATGCTAGTCACTATTGATATTGTTAACTGCTCCGTGTAAAATCTTGCTCTTGAAATCTTTCTGGCTTTCTAGTACCTTCTCTCACTAACTGCTAATGTTAGCCACTTCCACTAGTTCTGACCAACTCAAGCTAGTGGCTCTTTTCAGTCTTTAAGGCATCGTTTTTCCACTGTTTCCTTCTCTAGACATCCATGTTAGCCACTCGTCTGCAGGTTTTGGCTCGCTGCTATTGTTGTTGATCCCTACTTCGTGTAAATAAGCTGGCTCCGACCTTCCTCAGCCGGTCATGCAAGTGTATGTCGCTAAATCCTGTGGTATGTCTTTTATTTTTTTCAATGTCTGAAATTCATCAAGAAAATATGAAAGTGTTTTCCTTCTAGCTTCCATGGTGTGTCTTACTGCAATGGCCACGCTTCAGCTCCATTCTAAGCTACAGCAACTTATTAAAGGGAATTTTTACACGCTGTCACTTTAAAATGCATAACTTTGTCCGCAGTTACCCGAGAAGTCAGAAAGACTAAGAAAAATATACCGTAATGAAATCAAAAGTGAGTACATTGCCACAATGGCGAGCTTTTTTAGTGCAAGCATAAAACAAGTCTACGACTTCAAATGTGTTGCGGTCATAAATTTCGGAATCTCGTAAAGCATCACAAACTCCCAAAAATATGAACGCTGTTTTGCATAATGCAGTGGTAGACTGGAACATTGCTCACCTCATAAGGCCTTACTTCTGTCAATGCTTTTACTTTGCACTTCACCATGCATCCATTTTCTGCGCCGCTTATCCTCAGTAGGGTCGCGGGGATGCTGGAGCCCATTCACACTATCTTTGGGCAGTGGGCAGGGGTCACCCTGAACTGGTTGCCAGGCAGTTGCAGAGCACACTTTGCAGTTTTATGACAATTAAACGGCTTGACAGTGGCCTGGCAGTGAATTAGCTTAGCATTGATAGCTGCAGGCTTGTACAACAAAACTAGATAAAAGACAAGATAACTCCATGAGTTCTGTTACTGGCTACAGTGCAAAGTTCAGAAAGATAAATGACGTTGCTTGAACTGAAAACAATAAAAGCCTTCCATTCAACTAAGTTTTTCGTCGGAGTCCAAAACACATTGCCCACCGAGGATTTTGGGGTCTAATACTCTTAATTTTAGACACAACATATACAGTAATTTATGTTTCCCAGTGCAGTAGTTGCACATTCGCCTATCACGCGAAAGGTCCCTGGGTGGAAACGTATGTTAGCCTGGAGAGAAATGGACAACACCAGCAAGACTTGCCCAAGACACACCACAGGAAATGGTGCCCATATGACCCTAGAAGTTAAGGGATCCAACCAACCAACATACAGTAACACACACTAAAGAAGTAAGGGCTTTTTCTAGTGAGATTGGTACAAACAAGCAGTTCCTTTAAGGTTTCTATTACAGAATATTCTAGACACGAACAACTTAAAATAACAAAGCGCAGTAAAAATGGCCGACAACCTCTTTCATACTAGGAGGGCAAACCATGATTAAAAAATAAACTTAAAGGTGTTGTCCGTAACTTCAAAACATTTGACTTGCTGACACCATCTCCTGGCTGAAATCATCATTGCAATTTTTGTCATGACCTTTTGTTGAGCGTGCTAGTACGGTGAGAAAATAAACTTGTTTTTCAATATTTTTGGGGGTTGGCATTTGGACAGTAGTTGAAACAGTCCTTTTCTTGCTTTCTCCATTTTCATCCTAGAATAAAAGAAAAACACGAGCATGTGCATTAAAACACTCTACAACACTCTTTTTCTTGATTTGGGTCACAGCTAGGGTGGAATAGTTGTTTTCAGGTCGGACTAGGTGGGAAGCACTGCTCTAAATTAGGAATAAAAAATAAAAATTTAGACATCAAATTCAGGCAAAAATATATACATTATACATTGAAATGTGACTGCTTTAACCAAAGAATATAAAATGTTGCTATTGACTGTATGACTTATTTTTAAATATAATATTTAACAAATTATTTTAATGATCTAAATTCAGCCCTGCGGCTGGCTGGCAACCAGTTCAGGGTGTCCACTGCCCACTGCCCAGGGATAGCTGGGATGGGCTCCAGCCCCCCCGCAACCCTACTGAGGATAAGCGGCGCAGATAATGGATGGATGGATCTAAATTCAGGCTGAAAATAAGAATCACGTATGATTGAATTTTGGTCTGGGATGCGCCACCAAAAAGACTCCCATTACGTGCAAATTGTGTCGATTGGGTGCACTATTGTCAAATTCTTTAAAAATAAGTTGTTAAAGGAAATAATGACGTTGTCAAGTCAACTTTTTCATCGTCTCTGTTCTCGATCGGGTCTTGTGAAACATTGATGAAACCACGTTTTCCTGACGGTGGTCATTTTATTCGGCTACAGGGTCATGCTACACTTACTGAATCCTTTATAAAAAGAAGAAAAAAAACAGGAGTAGTGAGGATAAAACACCTGAACTGGGCTCTGATGTTTTATTGATGACATGGAAGCTTTGCAGAGAGCGCCGAGCTTTTGCTTTTGATGAGCTGCTCAGTCTTGCGAAGGGGGATCAAAAATCAAAAGGAAGGGGGGGGATTTTGGGGGGGCTCGCGAAGGATGAAGACCCGGCAAGGGTAATAGCGCTACGGGGAAACGTCCACCGACAAAAAGTGGAAATTATTTCATGTTGGCTGTTCAACTTCAAGCCGGCATTTGGGATGAAGTGGGGAAGAAAATAATACTATTGATTATTTCAATCAAGATAACTAAAAGTATACGCAGATAAAATGTTCATTTGTTTGCATTTTGGCAAATGATTTAAAGACCTAGTCTGTAAAATGTAGTGTGTGTGGGGGGGGGGGGAACATTCATTTAAACCGTATTGGTTAAAATAAGTGAAAAATAAAAATCTCAATGATTTTATGTTCAAAGGATTGTAATTATATGAAACAACTTTGAAGAAGCTGACACGTTTGGCAACCATCTTACGACTATGGAAGCCCGGATGACCATTTGCCCTAGTGCTGCTTTTAGCACTTAGCGACCAATTATTGCACACTGCTGAGCCCAAGTCCAGTCGTTTAAGTATGTTTTTTCCCCCACTGTTTTCTTCTCTAGCCAATAATTTTAGCCACTTGGCTGCAGGCTTGCCACCTGCTCTTTCAGTGTGACTCGACTTCAGAAGCAGAGTTCTGTGATTCAGGCCTCTAACATTTCATTCTTCATTGTTTTCCTCTCTAGCCATCTATGTTAGCCACTTGGCTGCAGGCATTGGGGCTTGCCATTGTTTTTGGTAGCTGTTTCAACGCTTGATCTTGCAATCTTGTTCTGGCCTTTTTATTTACTTCCTTCACTAATTGCTAAAATTAAGTGCTTACGCCAGCTCTGGCCTTTGAGTCACAACGGGTGTTATCCAGCTCGCTCATTATTTTCCGGCGCCTAATTCAGGCATCCTCAACTTTTTCCCACTGTTTCCTTCTCTAAACTCTCATGTTGGCCACTTGGCTGCGGTGTATGGTTCATCGCGAGTCGCTGCTAGCTGCTCCATGTAGCTTCCTCTTCCAATGTTGTTAAGGCCTAATTTTGAACATCGCTCGGTAACGGCTAAAATTAGCCGCTTAAACCAGCTCTGACCAACTTCAGCCACTGGCTCTTTCCAGCCACTTGGGGTCAATTCAACTTTCTCGGTCTGTTAATGTCGTGATTTTTTGGGGGATTAACACCAGATGTCTCAGACATCTTGGACTTTTTTCTACTGTTTTTTTCTCTTGCCACTCATGTTAACACTAGTCACTATTCCTGTGTAAACAAACCTTGGTCTTGTTTTCTTGTTTTGGCATTTCTAGTCACCCCCCTTATTTTTTTAACTTCTCTAGTCACTCGCGATAGCCTTTTGACTGCAGGCTACTCTTCGTTATATTTTATCAAATAACTATATGATTCGTAATTTTCCCACGATTAAAATAGAAGCTTGTCAGGTCTGAAAACTAAGCTAATGTTGTACCTTCACTGCTACTGGGCATCATATCAGCCATCTGTTTCTTTCTCATGTAGTTGAGTAATGCCAAGTATGTATTTCCCGCATATTTGTTGCTCGTGTGCCATTTGGCTAATCTCCATCTTGCGCTTGGCCGGAAAGCAGGTGGCGTGCACACGCTACATGCAGCTAGCGCCAAAGTAGGCACGGCAGCAGGCGCGTGTCGCGTGGAAAATGGCTAGCCATGTGTCAGTGACTTTTGATTCCGAATCCTTTGCACCTGTCAGGAGGACGAAGACGACGGAGCACACAACAGATGCCGTCCTCAAAACCGAGCATCTCGGCTCAGTGCCTGTTTACGCGCCATTGTTTCTCCCTCCGATCGCAGCTTTCAAGTCTTTCGGTCTTTGATGCAGTGGCCTGAGGTTTTTTTCTCGCCAGGCGATGAAAGGAAAGCGCGTCGCGCGTCATTGTGAGGAAGTGTGCTGAGACAGCTAGTGCACTGCCTGCTTTTTATGCGGTAGGATAAAAAGGCCTTTGCACTCTCGGATTTTCTTGGCGACCCGCAAAGAAATTGTGTCCAGGCCGTGTCAATCAAACTCGAATTGACAGTGTGTAATAATTCACCACTAGAGGTCGTCGGAGTTTGGAAGGCAGCTGAAGGATGAGTATTGGAAGAAGTCTCTTTATAGAAACACTGAAAAAAAATCACATGGGTACTATTTTCTAAAGTTCAGCAGGAGACAGGACATGAAAGCTGCTGTCAATTCTCAACAGCAACAATAAAACAGAGCAGTCTGGATACACTCGGAGTGGCTTAAAAGAACCTCTAGCTGGAGTTGGTCGGAGCTGGTGTAAGTTTCTAACTTAAAGCGCTTGAGGAAGAAGAGCCCAAAAAGACCAAGATTTTATTACACAGAGCAGTTAACAATAACAATAGTGGCAAGACAGGGTGAGACTTTTTTGATGACCTTTGGATTCAAATTTAAGACCAAGTAGACAAAAAAAATTGAAAAAATTCTCGAACACAATGTTTCATTTCATACACATTACCCGGCACAGCTTTTAGCCATGGCGAAAAACATTCGCCGGACAGCCACTTCACATTAAAGTGACACTTTACGGGCACATTTCAAAGTAAACGCCCCAGCCCGAAGTTAGTATGTACTGCAGGTAGAAGGATTACACGCGTCTGCTGTTAAAGGCCCAACTGAAACCACATCATCATTTTGATTGTTCCGTTATCGTGGTCACGCGATGTTGCAACAAAAGTAAATCTGTGAATGATTAAAAAAAAAAAAAACAAGACGGTTGATAATGGTTACTACATCTTATTAAATAAATATCTTATTGATGTGTTCACATTTAAGACTTTCTAAAATTGGATTATTTTGGACATTTTAATTCAAATCAAGGCCTTATTTTTTAGAATAATGAATTAAATGCCTTTTAAGACTTTTCAAGGATCTGAGGGAACCCTGCAAGACATCCTTCATCCAAATGCCTAACATGGGTGGCTAGAGATGGAAATAGCAGAAACAGAGTAGAAAATCAGAAGGTTCTCACACAGAGAGGCTAACAAAAACAGTTAACAGCAAGCCAAAACCTGCAGTGAAGAGGCTAGTATGAGTGGCTAGAGAAGGAAACAGTGGTAAGAAGTGCAAAGATGCCCGAATCGCCAAACTCTGTGACGTAAGCTCAAATGACCAGCTGCGAATGTCGACACACACATACAGATGAAGCAAATCTTTCTGTACATGGAGCAGCTAACAATAAAAGCAAGCCATTGCCTGCAGCCAAATGGCTAGAGGAGGAAACGGTGGGGAAAAAAGTGGGAAATGCTGGAATCACAGGACTCTGCAATCATCACGATCAGGGCTCGGCAGTGTTCGGTAAGTTTAGTACAATTGCCAGTGTGAACATAGACATTATATGTAATAATAATAATAATAGTTTCCTTTGTATTGTCATTCTTTGTAACAATGTACACAGAACGAAATGTCGATACACCTGACCCGTTGTAGCGAGCCGATGCAGCCGCAGCCAACAGAGGGCGCCGTCATTTTACCAATGTTATACCTCCCAGTCTCAAAGCGGGCGCCCTACCATCTAGGCTACTGAGCTGGTTGATTAATATACTGTTTTTATCCATTTGAAAGTTTTAACCTTTTTGTTTTACTTGCATTGAAATTAGCCCTCCAATTTCGTTATACCAATGCATAATGACAATAAAATCCATTAATTCATACAAATGGCTATTGCGTGCTAAAACCTTCGCAGACTGGTCATTCGAGCCTTTGTGGTCTTAAGATGGCCACGAAAGGTTTGTTCAAGAATGTTATACAATTAAAATTTTCAAAAACGCGTTCATTATGTGTTTGTGATTATTTGAATCAATAGTGTTTGCGTGAATGGGGTATTTTAACATGACTAGAAGTCACGATCATAAGTTACACTGGGAATTGAACACAGGCAAACTTAGCTCGGCACCAAATTTCAAGAGGCGAGTGCAGGTTTGGGAAAAACTTTGAAAAGGTACACCTCGTCTCCAGTAGATGAGACGCCACAGGGCACGAAAGGAAGCTGTTGATGAAAAGTGTGAAGAGCTCCCCTGATAGCAGTTCTATTTTGAAGAAGCATTTCTCCGTTATCAGCTCTCCTCAGCCTGGAGGAGGTCTGCATCCATTCGATCGGCAGCTTGTCGAAAAGAAGAACTTGTCCACCTGCACAGACAAGCACAAGCAAACAAGAACACCTCGAGTTGCGGATTCCTGGCATTTCTTCCCCCCCTCAAGGACGTGTTTTGCAGGTAAATGACAGGGTGAGGGCAAATGGGAGGATTTCGAGGAGATGGGGCAACAGCTGGAGGCCAACAAATAAGAGGGGACGGTCGGATAGCATGGTGGGGGTTAAAGTCAGAGAAAAATTGCGGGGAAACGCTTCTTGGTAAAGTACCTTGTTGTTTGTGTTGAAAATCAAAATCTTGTTTGTGGTTAGGGTGGAAAACAGGGAAGAATATTTGTCTTTTACATACAATTGGGTTGCAAATTTGTCCCTTAACGGTCAACTGGGGGAAAAGTGTGTGAGAGCAGAGCCAGGAGAAGCAATTTCACCAAAGTCATTAAAAAAAAAGATAATTATTCACTTTCTGCAAAACAAAAACCCTATATTGTTTATCACGAGGATATTTAGTCCTCTGGCGCCCTCTGTAGGCTACTTGAAACTGATGGCCTTTGATTACCGAGCAGAGGCGATCCACAGAATGTTCACATCATGTCAACAGGCTTTTTAAAAGCTGAGATCCTATTTTTTGCTCACTGATTAGCACTATGGGCTAACAGTAATACGATGTATTTGAAATCCACATCCATGTTACATTGACAGTTTCTTCCCCAAAACCATCCCCACCCTAAACACACACTGCACAAAAAACTGAAACTCTCCACATATGCTCTTTGAGGAATACCTACCAACAACTTACCTCATACAGATGCATAATTGAATTCATGGCATGCTTACTTTGCACAATGTTGCCTATTTTGCACTACCGCATATTGCACTAATACGATCCCATACTGCAAATCAACACCTAATGTAAATATCTTCTGCCTCTACGTGACCACACTCTGTGTAAATAATCTTTAGTTTATCCTCACAGAAAAATGTGAACTGGAGTGCCACGTACAATTTCGACATTATGTTCAACCCATTTAAGGTATATTCTATTATCAGGTCGTTAGAATTAGAGATCAAATAGGCTTAGTGAAACACAAACTCATCACACCAGATGTTTCATCTCTTGACAAAGCAGGTCGAATTTGCGACTTAAACAAATGCCAAGTCTTTAAGAACAGTTGAAGCCTTCACATTTAACAATAATTATAACAGGTCGATTTAATACTTAATTGAGCAAAGAACTTTCCAACAAACGTTAACCTTGGAATTACATCTTTGGAACTGCTGTAGTAAAAGCTGGTTAACTTTGGACAATGGCCATTTAAAAATGTAAATTGTGAGAATTTTCTAGACTAAGAGCAGGAGTAATACACCCATTTGAAGCAGAGATGTTTTTACTTATTAGGGCAAAAACACAAATGTGAAATTTCTTATATGTTCTAACAAGGTTGTGATTGTTACAAGTAAAATTCAAATAGACAAAAACTATGCGAGTGAAGATCAAACTTCTTAGAACAGTGTTGCCCAGGATTTTTCCATTCAATTTTAAGACATTTTCACGACCACACCTGATGAACTTGGAGATCAATGTTGCATCTGTTCTGGCATACGGACCCCCGTTAAAGCCCGGCGCCGAAGGAGCAAGCAGGGTAGTGCGGAAGCGGCGGTTGAGGTTCGGTTCGACCCGGATTTGGATTCGGTCTTAATCAGCAGCGAAGCAGTTTTGGCCGGTCACAATTCAAGCGGCAAGATAAGGCAGGCAGCAAGATTCTGGGGCAACAACTGCAACAATTCTTGTTTCACAAAAGAAAAATGACAGACAATGCTGATTTTCTCCAAAAAGGTTTATTTAAGCAGTTTTCTTTGCAGCAGCGACCTGTTGAGAGAGAAAAGATGCATCAAAAATCTTGAAGGCTTTAGCGGCTTGTCACACTAAAAATGAAAAAGAATCGACTAGCTCGGTTCTAGTCACCAAATGAAGCCTCGCAGCTCTTTCATATTCAATTTTCACGCAATCGTGTCACTCGGTGCCCGTGGTGCAATAGCGCATTTCCGACAAAATGTTTGAAACCAATTAGGGAGACACAGAAAAGACAACATTGGGGAAAAAAATTGAACCTTCGGCTGAAACACCAAAACAAAAAATATACATTTAGCACTGGCTTGCAAAAAGGCATAACAACAAACGAATATAACTAGCTACTGATTAAGGGTTTCGTTAAATTCTCATGTAACAAAAAAGGCTTTATGTGCTCTAAAAAATCCCGTCGGACAATTAAGTGCGACGGATGAAATGAAACTGCTGAGAGATTTAAAATGCAAATAAGTCATGAGAGTTCCTTCAACTTGAATGATCTGAATTAAGTAGCTGGTTATGATTAAAATTAAATGCCTTGTAACTGCTGCACTCAACTATCTCTCCCCTTTTTGCAAGTACATAATTTTGGGGCATATTAGCTCCCAATGAACAGGAGAGTGAATAGTGACAAGAAAAGGGAGAATGCAACAAAGGAGTCACACTTGCATATTCACCATAGTTAATATCTAATAAAATTCTTGCACGTTGCTCTGCAACAGATTGAATGTCACACACAAACCACGTGTTTAAAAATGAAAACACCTAAGTGTTGATGTTAGCTCTGTATTGTGTTAGCATATCAACATTAGCTGAAGCCTGGCGAGCTAAAACTGAAAGCAGCGGTAAACTAACTTGAGAAAATGTCTCAGCGAGAAAAAGCTTAGCAGGGCTCCCGCTTTGACCCGCATAGGGCTCCTCACTTAATACGCAACGTCGTCACAACGCCATTCTTTCAAAAGCCCCTTCACGATTTTCTTTCTTTCAACCGAAATAATTTTTTTACTTTGTTGTTTCTGGTAGAAACATCATTTCTGAAAACTTGATGCAGCCACCCCGATAAAAAATGGAGAACGAGAACTCCCTTCCATAAGGAACGTCTATCGAACAGACACGAACGAGTGCAAAGGTATTGCATAGCGAGCAGATCCACAGGAGGCCCCTACCCATTCTATCAGCAGGGATGATGGGGGGTTTTAGTGCTCATTAGTGCGAGTAAACAAGGAGCATCTTGCCGGGCACAAAATACCCCCCTAACGTTTGCCCCTTTACCCTTGAATTATTACACCCCCACCCGCCGCTCCCCCCTGCTTCTTGACAAGACTTGTGGGTGAGGGAATAAGAGTTGAGACGCGCGACACAACTCACTTGGCTGACAGGTAACATTTGCCCAAGGACACGCTTTAATAAAGCAGGTGCGTTGCATCCAAGATGAGGTTCAAAACTAAGTGTGCCGTGTTTCTGAACACGAAGGGCATTACATTAGGCAGGTATGATGGGGAATCCAAGTCCACAATGAGAGCACAAATCAGATCTTTTTGAAGTGCGACAATTAACAAATGACCATCTGGAATTGTGATCATTTACTATACCGATAACCAGACAAAACAATAATCTTTTAAGATTGCAAACAAATATGTAAATATTATGGATTAGCTTAGTATCAGGTTGATAGCATCTTTATTTGACTTGAAGGTATCTACATATATTGATGTAATTATATTGAAGGCACAGTGTTCAATTTTTAGTGCCTCGTTGAACAATAAAGTGGTAAAAAAAAACAAAACATTGATTTGAATATTAGACAAGAATCCATGAACTATAATATTAATGATATATATATTTTTTAAATAAACACAGATAGAGAAATTTTCATTTCTTTTACAAAATCGGAATCCATACCCAATAGTCGCTGCCATGTTTGTCTGGTATCTTCCTGCTACACACTGCTCATTTGGCACTGTTTTTTCCCCCGCATTAGACAATACAGTGCCATCTAGACTTCAAATATCACACAATGTGCCTTTAATAAAGGAAATAAAAATTATGAATAATGAGATTGGAACTCCCCCCAAAAATGGTCCCGTAGCCTGATTAACATAATTGACATGCATTGAAGCCTTCACTAGCCTCACGTTATTCAGAATTCAAAATAGCTCAAGGTTTGAAACACCTTGCTTGTTTTTCCTTAATTCCCCTCCAAAAATGTTCATTACGTTACATGAATAATGAATTAAAATGTTTAAGAAAGCATATCAAGTCTAAATTAGGCAATCAAGGCTGATTTGAGCTGAACATTACACATTTGCATACATAACCAACTGTAAAGATAAAAATGAAGCATTTCCGGCAAACAACCTCAGAACAACCTTCAATGTTAACATCTGCAAAGTGCTATAATCAAACTGTTTTGAGGAAACATTTGTGCTTTGTTCAGCTGTTTTGATTTCGAATAAAGGAGCAATGGTGACTTGAAAGTAAAATAGTTTGACAAAATGCTAACTTTTGATGAGCTAAGAGGAAAACAGCTGCTCACCTGACCGGCAATTCTATCCAGGTCCCTGGTTCCCTGGGAGGTTACCCTTCGGCCACTGGATGAGACGGGTGATGGAAAAAAGTTACGTTAAAATCCCTCAAGGTGGATCTTTCACTCAATGACAATGAGTTTTAAGTCTTCACAGAGCAAAGTACCGTAAATTCCGGACTATAAGCCGCTACTGTTTCCCCCAAATGCTCAGCCCTGCGGCTTATTCAGTGAAGTGGCTAATTTATGGAATTTTTCTAACGGCCACCAGTGGCGCTGGAGTTTAAAAGGTAAGATTACGACCAGTAGAATATGTGCGCCAAGAAAGACTGCAATCTCTAGGGTTTAGCATAAATTTTCTGTAAAGTTAAGATATGTTCCGATACTGCGGAAGATGCCCTTGATGGCGATAATTATAAGAAGAAAGTTAAAGACTATCTACTGTGAATTTCACATTTACGGGATGCTTTTAATTTTTCCCACCCTTAACTTTGGAAATATACATTTTGTTTCCTTGGATTACTTTCAACGGGACCCCGACTTTACAAGTCTGTATCATACCTTAATTACGGGTATCATTTTCTATTTGTGATGTCAACTGCGGTTCTGGATTTGTGTACTATCTATGAAGTTACAATTGTGGAACTTACAGCCTGGCCCCGGTTAAACTTGTAACTGTGTCGCAAGCTATAATACGGGCGCCTGCGGCTTATACATGGGTGGGCTCTATAGTACGGAATTTAAGTCAAGTCAAATTTATTTATATAGCCCTTAAGCACAAAAATGTCTCAAAGGACTGCACAGAATTAGTTACAAAATTACACAATTACCTGATCTCAAACGGTAAATAAGCTGTCAATAATGATAAAGCAAAGAAAAAAAGTCTTGGGGACGATGCTTACCCATTAGGATCCTTTTCAATCATCTTGAGGAGCTCGAGGGCTTGCAGAACTTTGCGGGCGACGTTCTTGGATCCGACGCTGAAGTGGGCCGGACACACGCCGTTCCTTTTGCGCCCACCATAGATCCTGGTCATGGCGCCGACGCCAGCACCCCCTCGGAGGTACAGGTGACGGACTGTGGAGGCTAGGCAAGCAGAGGCAAAACATAACCATATATTCCAAAATATGAGGTGCACGTAAAACCCCTAAACAGGTCTGAAATTTTAAAGTGTGCTCAATAACTTGTTGCGCCTTTATGTACCATAGAATGCAATGTATAAGATTGTAAACACATACAGTATAGGTGTGAGTTACTACAATAGATTTTACAGTTGCACTTGCAGATTTAAGCGCTGATTCATTAATCGATAATCATCACCAGCCCAAATCACAATTCATTGTATGCAATTGGATTTGAACCTGTGGCAGTGAGGGTGACACAACTTAACCACTATACACCAGTGGTACAGACAACATACGACGAGGAATTACAAGTTCTCAGTATCACACTGCCTTTACTCATGATACTAGAAACGGTGATTAGCATTGAGCATTCCGATAAGTCTAAGTCTACACTAGGGCTGTACAATTAACTGAAATCTGATCGATATCGCGATGTGACGTAGGGCAATAGTGTTATGTGGTGGCCCTTCCCACCCAAGGATTCATAGTTTCAGTTTTTTTATTTGAGTGTTTGGCCGAAAATAACTTTCACGTTCTGTGGTTTAACAGCGTCAGAAGCAAGTTTTAATGGCACTAGCATATAAACGCCAGGCAAAGTTTGCAAGACGTGTGCACGTGACTGATAGGGTGGTGTAAGCACTCAGTTGAGCAGCCGGGCGCACAAGTTGCCACCAAAACTAACGCCATGGCTTGTAGCTTTAAAAAAGAAAAAAAATCATACTCTGAGGAAAGTCAGAAAAGCGCACAGAAAAGCTGATCACCAGCAGGTGCTGCCAGGATTTTTATCGTGTCCAGGAATTAACTGAGACAGCGGCGGACTGGAAAGCTAACAGCTAGACTAACAAGCCTTAAGCTGCCACTGCCGAATATGGCTAGTCACCAAAGCCAGACCCATTACCCATGAAACAGGCGACTTGGAGCTACCAATTGTGGACGGCCGCTAGATACGTGATTCTTGTATTTAAATCATCACAAGGACCCTGCAGAAGTCGCGATTACCTGACGCTAGCATGTAGCACGCCAGTCGCTCCCCAAATAGCATTCTTACAATACAAGTAGCCCCCCCATTTCATTGTACATTGTATAATGACAGGACTATTCAATACATTTCTGCTTCAATTTGTAGATCTATAGTTATTGATAGTCATATTCTCCAGATGTGTTTGCATACCACCACGTTTAAGTTATCCACAAAAACAAAACAAGCACAGAAAATGCACTTTTCTTGGAAAAAAGGAAATTGCATTGAAATAGCAATGAAAATCAGAATTAGGTGGGTTTTTTTTTATTTTTCAAAACCGTGCAGCCCTAGTCTCCACTTCACCTGCACGAAACACCTCTGGGTTTAATATGTATACATGCATAAAAGCTTTTACAGTATTTTGTTGAAAGACTTTCTATATTCTGTCTTTTGCAACAATATTGAACTCCGGTGAAGAGGTTTTACATCAGAATGCGCTATGCAAATCAATGTTTCTGTCACCGTGAGTATAGTGTCGGTGTCCTCAACGCCTCAATCCAGGTTAAATTCCCAGTTGCAAACAATATTTTATAATTTTAATCAGCAATACTTATCAACTGACTTTTAAATGCTGCAAGTGTAATAAGAACCCAACGGCTAGACAAAAATTAAGTCGCTCTTACTGGTTCCTTAATTTGAAGCGCCTTATGTATGAAAAACATTACAAAGGGCTGTTTTTTGGGGTGGACGTTGCAATATGCAGCACTTTATGGTGCCGTAAAAATGGTACTATTGGCTCATGTCTTGAAGCCACAGTTTAATATTCAATCAGCCTAAATACCACCATAAAATTAACATCTGACCAACCCCAAATCTCCAGCAATGTTCCATTAACCTGGTGTGATGAAATTCACCTACCGGCTCTGATGTAGAACCAGTTTTCATCGCAAGGGGCCAACTCCTTATGTTTGCCCAGCTTAACAAGGTCCACCCAGTCAGGCACTTTCAGCTTCCCCGACCTAAAAGTCACAAAAATAATAATAATAATAAATTAAGCCTGGAAAAAAATGCACCAAGTTGTTTTACTCAATTCCTAATATAAGGACTTGTTAACTTAAAGAGTACTAGTAACAATGAAACTTCAAATAAAAATGATTAATATAAACAAGATTTAGATTTGTGACAAACAAAGCATACCCAAAATGCATGACTTTCAACCAAATGACATTTATCCATTTTGTTGTTCTCAGTTTTCATAAAGGAATTTCTCTTAAATTCCAGTAGGATGAAAGGTTGGCCTATGGAAGCAAGGCTTCAAACTCATTCCTGTGGTTGGCCATTACTCTCTTTTTCCTCACATGGCTGATCTGTGGCCTTGCCACATTTTACCGTCAGTCGTTCTATAAATCACATTTTGGGATATTGTGTGGGTTTAAAGGTGGATGTATTTAATATATCAGCACTGTGAATTCCACATCATTATGTGAGAAGTCCTTCAAAAATAAATTTGGCGTTGCACAGAAATCACGAGAATGTTTGCTTTGTAAGAGAACAAGTGAAGCTACGCCCAGCTAACAAACTGAAGCATTAATTTAAGAGCAATACAAAGTTTCCTTACTTCTTCAGGAAAGCAGCTAGTGCGATTACGAACTCTTGCTGGTTCACGTCTTTCACTGTGACACCTGGCATCTAAAGACAAAAATGCTCATTTAAGAACAAAAAAAAAAACACAAGACACATTTGCCACAACATTTAATTCATATTAGCCAAAGTGCATAATATACATTATTATCCTTTAGGCAAAAAGCCCACATCTGGAGTATAATAGCTTAAAGACCTGCAAATTATGTTTCCTGTTTTATATAGTTTCTTAAAATAAATATACAGTGAGTATATATACATATATATGCTTAAAAAGAGCAAAATAGTTGTTAAATTTCCGCCCACTTTGAGAATATTATTACATACAATAAGCATCATATAACAGCTGATAGATATAATTATCTTGTCTATTTAAAGTTATATAGAGTATATATGGCTATTTCAACTGGAAGGCAAGCTGCATTACTTAAATACAAATATTAAGAAAATATCCAACTAAAGTTTTTATTTACTGAAAATGGGGTAAGATTTTTTTTCCAGTATTATTTGTCGTTACGGCGATGAAGATGTCAAGATTTATCTGATGCACTTACAACTTAGACTAGTCTGCAAGCACAACTTAGACAGCATTGCTTATCATCAAAAACTTTATTAATCAAATTTTAGTACTGTGTCTAAATTTAAATCTTAAGCACCACGTCTAATCTCTGTAAATCTTGTACTAAACGTTATAATAATATATATTATCCTAGTACTACGATTAACGAAGTGAATGGTTATTTGAAAGTATTTTAACATCCGAACATAAATTCAACAAGACTTCATAGTTTCACGTTAATGTCATGATGTCAAATGTACGAACCGGCATTAGTTTAGCACAAGCTAAAATTCGGGTAGCATGGCGCTACGCAAACCTCTGTTCAACGGACCCGAATTTAGAAGACTCGTTTATATTTCTGAGGACGTTTGATCGGGCAGTATGAGATTCTCAAAGGGCATATATTAAAATGTTAAGGGAAGACAACATTTGATTTAAAGAAAAGTGCTGTAAGGCCACAACGAGGTGGCATGGGGGCGGCCATTTTTTTAGCGTAGCCAGCCAGAAACCATGCACAATTTTCTAAGCTTTTAAACACACTCAAGCTTATTTTTCTTAGACTCACATAGTCCGTCGGAGTTCTTATTTAATTTCGGGAATCTATACGAGTATTTGAGGTTAACAGGCTTTAAAGTTAGGGGCAAATGAGCAAAATAGAGCGGCAAAAATAAAGAGGAGCGTTACCTTGGCTGTGGACAGCAAAGGAAAAGAGGGTACTCCGGGGTTTCCGGCGCGAGGTATCAGGGGCGAATCTCGCAGAGTAACGCGATAACTTGTTTGGGAAGACGTTTGTATGACTGTACTGTATATTATAAATTGCTCGTTTTTAACGCATCGTTGCAAAATACTTTTTGTTGAAAAGGGAAAATATATTATTTTATTAATCCATACGTATTTTTTTTTGTTAATTTGTTTATACATAAGGCACAGATTTTTTTACCCTTTATCTTCGCATGAGGTATCACAGGGGAATATTACCACAACTCATTCTGTTTGATCACTGTTTGATTAAGCCGTTTAAGATTGCACCGCAAACATTGTAAAATAAATTACATTGAATACAAATGTTGAACACCATCCATCCATTATCCATCCATTGTCTGCACCGCTTAACCTCAGTAGGGTCGCGGGGGTGCTGGAGCCTATCCCAGCCATCTTCGGGCAGTGGGCAGGGGACACCCTGAACTGGTTGCCAGCTGGTCGCAGGGCACACAGGGAGAGACAATTCGTTCGCTCATTCACACTTAGGGACAATTTGGACTGGCCAATTAACCTGACATGCATGTTTTTGTTGAACACAATTTTGCCAATTAATTTCTTACTTACAAAATAGAAAAATAAATAAATGAACAAAAAATTAAGATTTTGTTATTTTTCATGACAAAACAAGATACATACGTTACATACTAAATTAAAAAAACAGGTTATAAATAATAAAATAAATCAAATAAAGTTAAGTTCTTGCACACACTTTTTATTTTATTAAAAATTAATGAATAAATACATCAAAAAACCTGTACATTGTTAAAAAAAGGTTTTGTTCCTCTGGTAGAAAATATCTGCTTATTTAAGTATCGTAGTGATTTGTCTGAACAGGATGAAAATAAAAATAAAAAGCAGGTTGAAAATAATGATTCCAACAAAGTAAACATTTTAAGTCTTTGCTCATTTTAAGTATTCCAGTGCTATTTTTCTAGGTAAACAAAATAAAAATACTGCAAGATTTGAAAAACAGGATAATAAAATAATAAAAAGAAATCAAATAAAGTAAAACTCGTGGGCATAATTATTTTTTTATTTTACCAACAAAAAATTAGAACATAGTTCCACTGGCAGATATTTTTCTTATCTTAAATATTATTTTTGTTATTTTTCTGAAAAACAATATAAAAAACTTGTAAATCAGGTTAATTTTTTTCTTATAGTGAATACAGTGGTTCGCACATTCACCTACCACGCCATGGGTCCCCGTTTCGAGACCGGGTGGAAACATGTTGGCCTGGGGAGGTATGGATGCCACCAGGCTGTACTTGCCCAAGACACACCACAGGAAATGGTGCCCCTACGATTCGTGTGGTTGAGGGATCCAACCAACCAACCAACCAACCAACCCACCAACCCACCAACCAACCAACTACAGTATATTGCACATAATTTTCCTTCTTTTAATTGTAGTTTTCTTTTTATTTTTGTAAAATTAGACCTTAATTAAAACAAATCATATATATATATATATATATATATATATATATATATATATATATATATATATATATATATATATATATATATATATATATATATATATATATATATATATATATATATATATATATATATAAAATAACGAAAGGCAATTTGTCAGCAGCCAACATATTGAGGACCAATCCTGCCAAAAGTAGAAAAAACCCACAAAATGAAAATAAACCTAAAACTGTATGCCATGTAAATAAATGAATACCGGTACATAAATGCATCACCCAATACTTAAATATACGGCATAAGTGCAATTTATTCTTAATTGTATGCATTTTTTCTTTATTTTGTCATTTCGTTGTTTTTGTTTTAATTTTTTTCAGTTATTGTTTTTGTGTAATTCGTCATGTTTTGCCATGATTTTGTCATGTATTTTGTCTTCTATTGTTGTATTTTTTTACTGTATTTTATTATGTATTTTGTCAGATGAGCTGATCAGCTGAGCTTTTCACCTATCCTATATTGCAGATTCCTTCATCATTGATTAACCAATAGGTTAAAAACACGGAAAAATGGACTGCTTCCTCTTACATAACAATTACCGGAAAAATGTTTTATTCAGACGAATACACAACAAAATACATGACTAAAAAATACACATAAATACACGACAAAATAAATGACAAAATACACGTCAAAATATACGTCAAAATACACAACAAATTACTCCACGAATACTCGACGAAATACACCACAAAATACAATACCTAATACAATACCTAATAAATGACTAGACCAGGGTTTTTCAACCCTTTTTGAACAAAGGTACACTTTTATATATAAAAAGTTCCAAGGCACACTGTCCATTGAAAATTAAGTTATGTCAAATATTTCACTCTACTACCCCATTAGCAGATAGTTAGTATATAAAAAGAAGAAAATAATACTTAAAATAAAAAAAGAATGATGTGCTTTATTTATGTTTGGATTTTTTATAGTGCAATCTTAAACCGTTTTGTTAAACAAATTCAGTTTTTAAATGTAGTGTGCTACCTCATGAGCAGATAATTAATATATAAAAAGTATATAAAAATCTACTGCCACCTACTGATATGGATGACTATTACAGTTCCTTGTCTGAAGATAGCAACAATGCTGAATAATGGCCTGATTTTTTGGAAAGATAAAATTGCAGCGGCACACTAGACAAGGTCTCACGGCACACTAGTGTGCCCCGGCACACTGGTTGAAAAACACTGGACGAGACGACAAAATACATGACAAAATAAATGAATGACAAAATGTATAAAGAGATGAATAAATGACATCAAGTTCATATTTTTTTGTTATTGCGTGATTTATTTATGCATTTTAATTTTATTTCAATGGCCTATATTTGTATGTATTTATTTTTTTATACATTTATTTCTACATATGAGGGGATACCAGCAGAGGTGGTGATGTTTCCATTTGCACATCTTTGCCAGAAAAGGGCAACCGGTACACAACATTTACACAATTGATATATTTGCACAGATATGAGGCGGCTGCAGCTCCATAAATCATCTATTTCATCCGCCAAGCACTTTTAAAGGTGGGCGGGAGGGCAATCAATGCCCCTATATAAGGGGCACTTTGGGAATTGAAGCCAACTCCAACTTGTCATCTCTACAGGTAACGTGCACGTTTTTATATTACATATTATATACATCAACAAAATACCAATAAAATTGCTTTGTTTGTTGTTGCATATTGCATGTAAGAAATAAAATGAATTATACCAAATAAAAAAAAAAGAGAATAATGGAAAGAATGAAATGAGTTGTTCAAAGTTTTAAAGGGGTTGCGTGTATAATTTAGCGGCTCCTAGTTTTAAAAAATTTCATTTAATATAGAAAAATCAAAATTGATTGTAATAATAAGCAAAAACTGATATACAAACATGCATCCTTTAGAATACTTAGTGTAGGTGCAAAAATTGTATTTATTTTACATAACATGAGGCTCGACTAGAAGGGGCTTAAACAATTGTCGGCCATCTTGCTGAAAGGATTCACCCAACACCAAAAAACAGATTTCTTTTTTGAACTTCTTTTCCTCTATTATTTTGAGGCTTTATTCTTCTTCTCTTTTACGTCATTTTTCTTTCTTTTTTCTGCCTCTCTTCTGCTCTCTTCTTCTTTTCTTTTGCTTTTCTTCTGTATTCTTTTTCTGTCATTTATTTCTTTTTTTTCTTTATCTACCTTTCTTTTATCCCTTAAGTTTCTTCTTTTCTCTTGTTTCCCTTTTCCTTTTCACTACCTTTATTTTTTTTCTGACAGGTACTCCCCAAAAAACGAAATCAAAACAAAAAATGAAGAAAAATGCTGCAGTTTGTGATTCTTTGTGATTTTTAAGACTACACAATACAGTGACATCTAGTGGTCAATTATTACTTACCGTCCCTTTAAGAACTGTGTTTTCAAGTGTTCAAAGTGCACCTAAAAAAAAAAAAATTTCAACAAGCGCCTTATATACTGGAAAGTACGGTAAATCATATCGGAAATGTACTATTTAAATGAAATGCTGCTACATATGCTACATTATATCTGAACTGTTATTATAAATATTATGTTTATTTTTATTGTTGTTATTATCATTGGTGCCGCAGTGACATTGGGTAACTAGGCGTATTATGACGTTGAGGGATGGGTATTGCGAAGATTAGTGTATAAAATATGTGATTATTGTAATTATTATAATTATTGATATCTGACCAAGGGAATAAGTATATCCACGAGATTTTGTTATATTAGACATAAGAGGAAAGGAGGATTTGTAAAAGGTATTTAATAGGGAAGATAAAGCGGTAGGAAAAATAAGCATCTGCTTCTGACTACCCCTTTTCGAACATGTTATGTGACATTATTTTGTTGTTGACTCATTGTTTTTGTCCTGTTTTTATTTTAATGTTCGAAATAAAAGTTTTCATTCATTTATTCATTCATATGGTAGTGATTTCTGAATGAATCATTTAATTTTGAAACCAGTTATTTTATGTTCTATGAAATGGGTTTTTATTATCAGATTTTTTTGTTACGCAACCCTAGCTTTTTGAGTAGTTTTAATTCCATGCACCTTATAGTCAGGTCCGCCTTATATATGAAATATTTTTTGCAAGGTACAGCTCATAGTCAAGGGTGTCTTATACTTGTAGTCCAGAAAATAATGCATGTATGTATATATACTGTATATATATATATATATATAAATATATATATATATTTATATATATATATATATATATATATATATATATATATATATATATAGTGGTTAGCGCTTGTGCGGCACAGTTCATGTCATGGGAACCTGTTGTGGGTTCGAATCCAGCTCCAGACTTCCTGTGCGGAGTTTGTATGTTCTCCCCGTGCTTGCGTGGGTTTCCTCCGGGCACTCCGGTTTCCTCCCACGTTCCAAAAACATGCATTTCAGGTGAATTGGCCGGTCCAAATTGTCCCTAGGTGTGAATGAGCGAATGAGTTGTCTGTCCCTGTGTGCCCTGCGATTGGCTGGCAACCAGTTCAGGGTGTCCCCTGCCCACTGCCCGGAGATGGCTGGGATGGGCTCCAGCCCCCCCGCGACCCTGATGAGGATAAGCGGTACGGCTGATGAGATGAGATGAGATATATATATATATATATATATATATATATATATATATATATATATATATATATATATATATATATATATATATATATATATATGTATATATGTATATATGTATATATATGTTTATTTTAATTTATTATTATATATTTTTTGTAGTTTCTTTGGGAGGTAAGCCATTTCTTTTTCATGTACTTCTTCCCGAAATTTTGGGGAATTACAAAAAACAAAATAGATGAAAAGGTACAAAAAGTATTTCCCCATGAAAACTGTTTGTTGTGGCTTTATATTATTAGTTTTTAATTGTCATTTTTGGTGAGTTTTACTGTAATTATTTTTCCTCTGTACTGTGATTATTGTTATGATATATTTGGATTATTCCTTTTAAGGAGGGATATATTTTTCCGTTTTTCGTCCTGGCCGTGGAACACTGGACCAGCTCTATACACTCTTCAGGGTCTTTGAGGGTGCATGGGAGTTTGCCTGTCCGGTCTACGTGTGTTCTGTGGACTTGGAGAAGGCATTCGACCGTGTTCCTCGGGAGGCCCTTTGGGGGGTGCTTCGGGAGTATGGGGTACCGCACAGTCTTATCCGGGCTTTGCGGTCCCTGTATGCCCGGTGCCAGAGTCTGGTCCGCATTGCCGGCACTAAGTCGGATTCGTTCCCGGTGAGGGTTGTCACCGATTCTGTTCATAACTTTTATGGACAGAATTTCTAGGCGCAGCCTTGGCGGGGATGGCGTCCGGTTTGGGGGCCTCAGCATTGCGTCACTGCTTTTTGCAGATGACGTGGTGCTGTTGGCTTCCTCAGGCCGTGATCTTCAGCTCTCGCTGGAGCGATTCGCAGCCGAGTGTGAAGCAACCGGCATGGGGATCAGCACCTCCAAGTCCGAGGCCATGGTCCTCAGTCGGAAAAGGGTGGTATGCTCCCTCCGGGTCGGGGAGGAGGTCTTGCCCCAAGTGGAGGAGTTCAAGTATCTTGGGGTCTTGTTCACGAGTGAGGGTAGGATGGAACGGGAGATCGACAGACGGGTCGGTGCAGCGTCTGCCGTCATTCGGACCCTGTACCGGTCTGTCGTGGTGAAGAGGGAGCTGAGCCGAAAGGCAAAGCTCTCGATCTACCAGTCGATCTACGTTCCTACCCTCACCTATGGTCATGAACTTTGGGTCATGACCGAAAGAACTCGATCCCGGATACAAGTGGCTGAAATGAGTTTCCTCCGCAGGGTGGCTGGGTTCTCCCTTAGAGATAGGGTGAGAAGCTCAGTCATCCGGGAGGAACTCGGTGTAGAGCCACTGCTCCTCCGCGTTGAGAGGAGCCAGTTGAGATGGCTCGGGCATCTAATAAGGATGCCTCCTGGACGCCTCCCTCGGGAGGTGTTCCGGGCATGTCCCACCGGCAGGAGGCCCCGGGGGCGGCCCAGGACACGTTGGAGAGACTATGTCTCTCGGCTGGCTTGGGAACGCCTCGGGGTCCCGTCGGATGAGCTGGAGGAAGTGGCTGGGGATAGGGACGTCTGGGCTTCCCTTTTAACGCTGCTGCCCCCGCGACCCGACCTCGGATAAGCGGAAGACAATGGATGGATGGATGGATGGATGGATGGATATTTTTCCGTAGTAATGTTTTATTGGAGGGTTGTTGGATCTGATTGAGTTAATTTGCTTCTCATTTATTTTGATATCCTTTATTTCATTTTCTTGGCATATTCAGAAATTATTATGGGACAGTTTTCTTTCCATTTTTGGCCTGAACATGATATTTTTTTTCAGTTACTCAACTTCCTACCTTCCCGTAATATCAAAAACATATATGATAAAATACTAACAAAAAATAATATTCAAGTTGAATTATTACATATCAATAATAATAAATAAAGTATAATATACAGAAGGTTAAAATAATCTCAGCATGAGAATTTTTCTACAGTTAATTAAAAAAAAAAGAACATTGAAAGGATTTAAAACTTTCCGGAATATAAAAAAATTTAACCAATATAAAAAAATAAAAAAAATAAATTTAACAAAATAAATAGGACCCCTATCTTTAGTAGGTTTGCAACTTCCTGAAACACAAAACAACCCCAACATGAAATCATAAAGAAAAAAGCCCTGTAACATAAAATCAAATACAAAACACCTAAATAATTCAAAACTTTTTGGAATATCAAATAACATCCCAACAAGAGAGAGAAAACCGCCATAAAATAAAAAACCTAAATAATAAATAGCATGCCTCTTTTTTTAATTTAGATTTATAACATCCTGATGTATTAAAACCTCAACAGAAGAAAAACAAATTTGAGCATAAGAAAATAATTTCTACCCTATCTTAAATTTCTTGCAAGTTTTTGAAATATAAAACAAAAATAGCCAACCGGACAACAACATTAAAACAGAAACTGTAAGTACCCCATTTTCATGAACAAAATGCATATGACTATAAGGCCCATGGAATTAAAGCTACTTTAAGGCCTAAATAACAAAAACTGTCAGGAAAAAAGGCATTTCATAGAACATCAACCAAGAATACCAAATCTGGTTTCACCACTTAAATAAAGTGATTCATTCATAAATGGTAACTGTATGTCGTAGCACTATGTGGTGATTTTTTTTCCAATATATCAACCATATCTTATGACCTAAAAAGTGTACTGGATTATAAGACTCACTTTCAAATTTCCAGCAAATTTGGGGTTAGTAGGTGCGCATGATGGTCCAGAAATACTGTAAAGAACTTCCTGAAATATTCTATCAAATAAATATCGGTTTAATATTAATATAGCTCATTGATATGTGTGCTTGTGTGTATATAATGGGTTTCTATGTTGTATAGTGTGAAAAGTTCATTTCATCCTAGTTATTAGTATTCAAGCTAGCAACTAGCAAGATCAATCACGGGCAAAAGGTCAAGTAACAACATGAGAATGAAAAGGTGGCGGTAAATAGCTCTAACATTTCATTTTCGTGCAAAGCTGTCGATCGAGCACGCGCAGGAATTAGCTGCCAATATTGTCATCATTTTTGCAAGCTATTGCGCTAGTCGCACGAATGCTAATGCTAACGCTAAAGCGATTTATGTGTTTTGCACGTCTGCATGGTGTTCACATTCTCTGGTTGACCTTTTCTCTGGACTCCTTTCCATCTCGGCGCGCGACGCCCATCAAAATAAGCTAGCTTGTCCGCCCCTAAACAAAAACTTTCGATCACATTTTCGACGGATGCAGACATTTTTTGCTATTCGGTTTGTTTTGGCCCACCGGGTTGGTTTTATATGTGTAATAGAAGAAGCTGTTCGTTTGAACTTTTAAAATCTTTCGGTGTACATGACTAGTTAATTGAACTAAAATACTGTACTTTCCACACTATAAAGTGCACACGATTATAAAGTGCAACCCCAAAACAACAGTCTTTTGTGATATATTTTTCATACATAAAGTGCATTAAAACTATAGTAAGCGCAAGGGTTGCTTTAAAAAAAAGAAATACATACATTTGAATTAAAAAAGAACGTATTGCATAGAACACAAATTAACTTTATGGCGTCAGGTTTTACTAATGAAATCCCTTTAAATGAAAATCATTGATTTCATAGTCCATAAATTAACATTATGACATCTGATTTCACCACTAAAATTAATCAATTCATTCAAAAATGGACACCATATGCAGTATCATTCAATTGTAACTTATTCGGCGTATTTTCTGGTCTATAAGGCGCACCGGATTATAAGGCGCACTTTCAAATTTCTGGCCAAATTTGTTTTTAGGTGCGCTTTATAGTCCAGCAAGTACGGTATTTTTTCACAGATTATACCACAAGGATTTGTTTTTTTTTTTGTGTAGCTGTATCAATTTCTAGATTTTGCACATTAATCATTCAAAAAAAAGTGAAAAATATTTTGAGTGCTGATTGGGTTGTTTATTAAAGAAAAAAAAAACCTCCTTAAAAATTGCCCCCATAATACGTATAATACTTTTGGATATTATAGCATATAGTAATTATTTTTGTAATTTATTTTGTAATTATTTTCCCCTAAAAGACACAAAATTTAAAAAAGGAACGTTTTTTTATATGACAGCCACGATATTTGTTTTTAATTAAAAAAACTCAACAAATTGAATTACAGTATTTTGTAATCAACAAGTCCTAGAAACCCTTCAGAAATATTACAAATCAATAAAATAATCCCCCATGAAACGATTTTTTTCCCTTATTCCTGCAGGCATGGAATTCCTGTGGCTGTATTCCCTGTGCCAATGCTCGGTGGCTGTGATGGTGATGGTGGCGAGCGTTCGGTTGTGCTCGGCATGGGCAGGCTCCACCCCCCAGCAAGGGGGTGTGTCCCGCTGCTTGGGCCTGTGCCTGGGTTGGGTGGGGGCTGTGGGGGGTGCCCTGGAGATCCCCGTTATCGTCTTTCTCAATTTGAGGACGCCGCAGTGCCTTTACACTTGCATCACCCTGGTGTGCTGCCCCCTGCTGGTGAGGCACTTTACCATGTGCCTCTTGGTGCTGCTCACCTTGGACTGTCACCTTCGGTGTCACTGGCCCGTCAGGTGAGACCTGCTGAAAAACCCATACAGTGAAGCCTCGTTCATCGCAGGGGTACGTTCTAAATTGCAACCAAGATAGGGGAAATCGGTGAAGAAGAAACTGTTTTTTACAATTGTGTTATATAATTGAAAAAAAAATTCCTGTGCCAAAAATTTTGTCAACATCGTGGGCTTGGGGGTAACTTGTATGTAATCCCTTGTTTATCGTGGTTATTAAGGACCAAAACTCTCCACAATATGGAAAAATCGGAGAGTGTCACACCTCCTGTTAAAAGTGCCTTCTGCCAGTCCTCACACTCAACAAGAGCAGATCAGTGCGGTTCCATTTTTCAGGGACAGAATGGCAAAAAAGAGCTGCCAGGTCCGACAAAAATGCACTACGCTGGGTCCCGCCCTTGGCAATAGTGCTCTAGAGATAATGGATTGCGGCCAAAACAGTGCAGTTCTTTTTGGGCGGGCAACATAGCAGGCTCCAACAGCCTGAACAGTAAAAATGCGATCGGTTAGCCCCTGCTCGCAGCAATAGTTCGCCGGGGATAATGGAACGTGGCTGCACGGGTGCGGTTCATATTAGGTGGAAAGAATGTGACAAAGGAGCCGCCATGAGTGGCACAAATTTGCACTCTCAGCCCAGCCATTCTCAGCAATAGTCGATTGGGTATAATGGATCACGGCCAAAACAGTGCTGTTCATTCTAGGAAGAGCAGAATGGCATTTTTAGCGGACAGAACCGACATAAAAGGGTTCTGCCGGCCCCTGCTATCAACAATCAGGGATAATGGATCGCAGCCACAACTGTGTTTCCATTTTAGGCTGAACAGAAGGCCACGTGTCTTGACAAAAGTGCCTTTTGCCGGTCTCCACTTGCAACAGAATTAGAATTAGCAATAATGGACAGTGCAGTTTGTCCTAGATGGGCCACAATGGCACACTTCAGCAGCCCAACCCGGAAAACAACTGTCAACAAAGGAGAATAGATTCTGGCCACAACAGTGCATTTTATTTTACACCCTCTGACAAAAGTACCTTATTCTAGTCCCCTCTCACGGGGTTTGGGGATTTTGGATCACACCAACAAGAGAGCTGTTCATTTTAGGTGGAAATAATGGCAAAAGAGGGCTTAGCAAAAGTGTGCTAAACCGGACCAAGCTTAAAGAAATAAACAATATGGGATAATGGAGTGCAGTTCACCTTTTGGTCGACCGGGAATAATAGATTTTTGCTACAACCGTGCATTTCATTGGTGGTCCAGAATGATGCGCCTTCCCGACACAAGTGTTCTTTGCCAGTCCCTGCTTGCATCATTATGGGATTTGGGATAATGGATCTCAGCTACACGAGTGCAATTCATTTTAGGCGGAAATACATTATAGTTTTGCCCCCCCAAAGAAACACCATAGGGCAGACAAAAATGTGCCCTGGTCGTACCTCCTCACAGGAATTTGCGATCAAGGATAATGGTTCGAGGCCACATTAGAGCACTTCACTTTTTGGTGGACAGAGCAGCAAAAACTAGCTGACAGGCTTGACAAGAATTTGCTGTGCTTGGCCCCACTCACAACTACAAGCAATCGGGGATAACAGATTGTGAAATATTTTTCAACCCGCTATTCAACGGGGCCACTAAATGTAAATCGTGAAGCAGCGAGGGATTACCATACTGTACTTGCGCTGTAATTTCACAAAATACATATTAGGGCTGCAGGAGTAATTGAAATCTAATCGAGATTACGATGCGACGCAGTGCGATTGTCTAATCGCCCAACACTGCGGTTTTATCTTTAGGATTTATAGACAGCAAACCCAAACAAATGTTCCCACAAGAGGACGCTGTTTACCTAAATTTAACCTCTTAATAATCCTCTAAAAATCGCCTAAAATCTTAATCCAAGACGTGCACTAAGTAAATGAATGCTGTTGCTGAACCGTTTGGAGAAAATGGGTGGTTTTGGTCTCATTTCAAAGGTAACACTCTGACGTTTTGTCCCAAACTGAAGTAATAACTGCAAGAGCTACTAACATGAGAAATCTAAGTTGGAACAAACAGAGATAGTAGGCTTTTATCCCGCCTGGATTTATTATTATAATTGTTTTCTGCAATCACATGCAAAACGAATGTCGCATGGGTATCATAGATGGAAAACAGCTGAGACAAATGCATGAAGCCTTACCAGGTCCCAGGTCAAATTTGATTGAAATCAGAAAAATGAAACATTAGTATTTTGCACATTTTTCCAAGGGTTTGTGTTGGCGTTTCCAAAAGTGGCTATTTGGAAACTCAGAAAGGACCAGTGACGGGTGAAGTCATACAGTCACCTCTGTGCTTCTCAACAGTCTGATGGCTCGCAGGCGGGTTGAGCATGTCAATATTATTAACCCTTGGATGCAAAAGAGATCAAAATTTTTAGATATAAAACTGTTGTAATACTGTCATATTCCAGGTATTCTTCATAAACCATGTGTATGACAAGATGTGTGTCGTGTCCTGCACGATTGTCATGGCACCCTGCTGGCCCCGCCCCTTGACACCGGCTGAGACGCACTGAACTGATTGCTTGTGAAGTACTTAAACGCTCCTTTTAGGACTGCCCGTTGCCAGACCATTGCTTTACCTTGTTGAAGACCTGTTCATGCCTGTTTGATCTGAGTAATGCCTAGTTTGTAATTTTGATTGCCTTTGAACCTGTTTTGTTTTGTTTTTGGTTCGTTTGTGTGTTGGACAACTTTAATTTTTCAATTAAAGTGAAAGATCGGCTACGCAAATGAGCTCCGACTTCCTGCCTCCCCGTCCGTTTTGTGACAATGTGTATTTACTGGTAGGTCATGCATCCAAGGGTTCAGCCCCACAAAAAAAACCCCACAGATAATGCACTTACCTATAAAAATCTAAAATCGCATCAAAATTGATATTAGTTTCCCCGCCCCCCAAAATCGTGCAGCCCTAGTACATATCTATCTATTGAACCCATGCATCCATCCATCCATTATCTGCACCGCTTATCCTCAGTAGGGTTGCAGGGGTGCTGGAGCCCATCCCAGCTATCTTCGGGCAGTGGGTAAGGCGACACTCTGAACTGTTTGTCCATGGAACCCAGTGATATAAAAACAACCAAACATATGATATGGCGAGGACAACAAAAGTCGGACCGCGAAACGGCGAGGGAATACCGTTAAACGCCACCGTTCAGTTCCGGCTGGGTAGGTGCGAAAACGGAGAGTGATGGACGCGTGGGATGCCTGAGTGGAGAACGGCTCCCGCTCAGCTCTTTGCAGTAAATGTAGAAAATCAATATCAACTAAGAGAAAAAGCACCGTAAACATGCCATGATGCGTCAGGCGGCATCAAAACAGACGGCGCTCCGCCGCTGGGACCCTTTTTCTCGCTGACTTTGCAAACTCACATGAAAGCTTACGTAAATGGGAATAAGATCTTTGATTGACGCCAAGAAGCAGAACACATTTGATTTCCTCCTTTCTTTTCTCTAAAGGGATTCTTTTAATCAGTATGGAAATGGTAGACAAAGCCAAATGTTTTTTTTTTATTTGTATTTCAACTTATCGCCCCCTCCCAGTAGAAAAACTAATTATGAAGTAAAGAAAATTAGTATATGGTTCAACATTAGGACACCCTTATGTTGCCAAATAGAGTAAAGACCAAGGATACAACATGAATCCGTTATGTGCGGGGAATCGCAAAGTAGAATTGCCTTATAGTCGGGAATAGAAACCTATGCTTATGAGCCCAGAACCCCAGATGAAAACCTTAGACGAGCAAAATAGTAAACAGTAAGCACTACCAATGTCTAATTTACGTACATATGATTCAACAACAATATAAATATGAATGCATGTAAAATTAAACAGAAATTATTTTTACCTTTGACTTGAGCTGGTACAGTGGAGTAGCAGGTGGATGCTGAGGGTTGAGGAGATGACTTTCACTTACAAGGATTGCCATGTTATTAGAAAATGTCCATGCGTTAATCACTTAAAAAAATAGTCTTGATCGTCGACTGGTTACACCAAGGCAAATTAGCAAGGGTAACGATTTGCGTGCTCTCTTTGTATTGCTTGATAATCACAAGCTTCTTTTTACGGTTATCGTGTTTTTGGTTCACCAAAACTAATACAGTTATGTTAAAAGTCTACACGAGTTCTGGTGCAGATACCTTGGACTAACCCGACAACTTTGCACTGAATTGTCAGGTCTGGTCTGTCCTGGTCTGTAACTCACAGTTTAACAGTGTAGATGTGTTTTGTCAACCAGGTACTCCACCTGGTGACCTGTCAGCAAAATGACTGATAGGTTACCTTTCAAGAGAAATTCTGAAACCCAAGCTACTTTGAAAAGTCCCCAAAACGTATTCCGGTGTAGACTAAACGTCCAACTAAAAGCATATGTGTCAGGTCAGTTCTGGTCACCGTTCAAGAGTGTTTTTTCTCAACACTAAGTACTCAAACTGGTGACCTGTCAAAAAAGCTACTGCCAGGTCATCTGTCAAGACTGTCGAAAACCCAAGGTACTTTGAAAAGTCCTGAAATACGAGTTCTGACGTAGCTACGTTGGACTAAACCTCCAACTGAAAGCTTAGGTGTCAGGTTTAGTCTGGTCTGGACTTTGCCATTTAACAACCTGGATGTGTTCCAGGTACTCCACCTTGGTGACCCGTCAGCGAACATTGTGCATGGTCCTCCTGTGCTGGATGGCGTCAGTCCTGACCTCGTTCGGCCAGTTCATTACCTCTGACGTCCTGAACAGTTGGGCAAGGGAAGGACAAGATCAGCACACTGTGGACCTGGACTTGAACGGCAACTGGACTACCCCTGTCCCTAAAGTCCACCACGAACTCACAGTTATTGGGAAGCACCTTCCATATGGAGGCTTCCTGTCCAAGTTTTACATGGAAGACCTGCACAATTTCACCTATGAGGAGATTCATAGTAGCCACTGGGGTGTTTGCGCCCCTGACACGATTCTAAGCCCCCAGTTCCTGGTCTACGTCCACGGCATTGCTGTCTTCATTCTCCCTTTGCTTTTCCTGCTGTTTCTTTACATGGATCTTCAATTTCAAAACCAGTCGAGGCAATCTGACGCTTCCAAGCATGATTCCAGGAGTTCTCTTGCTCTGTCAGTGTCCTTCTTAGTTCTACTTTGCCTTCCGCTTCAAATCGTCCACGCTGTCTCGCTCTTTATACCCAGCTCTCCCCTCCCCTCCTGGGTGCATGCAGTGGCTGTCTTCTTTTTTCAGTTGTACGGTCTGGTACCCCAGGTTCTCTTCACCCCTTCCGGCCAACTTGAGAGTGACCAGAGGGCATCTTTTGCACTCTCAGCCCCTCTGCCGGGTGTTTTGCCACCTCCTGGGAAGTCCGTTCAAAAGGTTTTGTGGGAAGCGGCACACATTGCTTCCTGGGCCTCGGCCAAAAACTCTCTCAAAGCTAAAGTGTTTCCTGAAGTATGAAACCAAAGAGTTGGAGAAATATCCTTTTTGTCCTCCATGGGTTTGTTAAAATGCGGGTATTGGGAAGGTAGGTTCTTTAAATAGGCGAGCAGTTGATTTGAAGATTTATATGCAGAATATTCTGTGCACAAATGGATCATAAACAAGTTTAAACATCAAAATGGCTAACAATCACTCATATAGTGAAAGGGTGATCCAAAAACATAAGGGGAAATCAAAACTTTTGGTAGAGGCCCTGTCTAAACCGGTTCTGGTACATTATAATAACGTTCAAGGCCATATCTGGCCAAAAAACACATGGCACACTGAAATAATAGAAGTTAAATAATCACACCTGAAAAAATGAAGTAAGAAGTACGAATACATTTGGTCAGTGACACATTTCAATATAAGAACAAAGTTCCAAAATTTGCCCGAGTTTGCAAATGGATCAGAGATGTAAGTCAAGTCAAGTCAGATTTATTTGTATGGCCCTAAATAAAAAAATGTCTCAAAGGACTGCACAGGCCACAATTACACTATCCCTTGATCTGAAAAACAAAAAAAAAAAAAGATAAAACTTAAAACCTCAACATGAGATAAAAAAAAAAACCTTGAGAAGGGGCCACACAATCCTCCTTCCATGATGACCAGGCTACAATTGATATATAAATATCAATACATGTAAAAGCTCCTCAACTCAAGAAAATAAGCAATTGGATTACTGACTGGCAAATTTCTCGAGAAATGTGCAACCACGTACGTCTTGATCAACCAAGGAAAAAGGCTCAGTGCTCTTTGTTAGTTCCTACTTACCCTGCTAACCAGGAGACGACTTCAAAGTTGTTTCACAGAGCAGGGTAAGGGTTAGAACCTGGCTTTTTGTAAAGGTAAAAGTGATTTTTTTTCAACAGTAATAGATATCTGTATAACATCCTCGCTATTTACTGATGCAAATTTCTCACCGTTCAAAAGAATGACAGCAAATTCTTTACTTATAAACATGAAATTGACGCGTAAGATATACAATCCGAAAACCGATTTGTTTCCGAAAACCGATTTGTTTGAGTAATATTTTTTCACAGACGAAATAATTATTAGAATGTGCACATAAGAAAAAAATAAACATGAAGAAACTAATAGAAAACATGGGTGCTGTTCATTTTAGGGGAAAATAATGGGAAAAAGGAGCCACTATGAGTGGCACAGACTTGCACTCTCAGCCCAGCCACTCTCAGCAGTAGTCGACTGGGGATAATGGGTCACGGCCACAACAGTGCCGTTCATTCTAGGAAGGGCAGAATGGCATGTTTCAGCAGACACAAGACAGAAAGGGTTTTTACTCGATCTTTTATATCTTTTATATCTTTTATACTTTATCTTTGAGCAGTGGTTCGATGGCAGAAATTCGTACATTGTTTTTTTCACAATTATTTTCTTCTTGAACTCGATGGTTGTAAACAAAGCTATCGTATTTTCCGGACTATACGTCACTATATTTTATCTTAAATGCTGGTTTTCGCTTCCCCAAACCTCCCGTTTGGATTTTTAACTGTCAAATATGAAAATAAAACTCACTATAAACTCTTGACCTCGACGGACTATAATCTGACATAGGATAAACATCCCGGTTATTAGTTTCTCTTTTTCCAGAGCAATCACGCCCGAGTTCCGGTACTAGTTGGAACCCGCAAAGACCACTTCATTACCATCCGTCACGGCAAATGTCAGCCAGATAATAAATCGCTCCGACGACGATTCGGAGATCGCAGATGTCACGTTTGCGTCTGTCCTCGCGGCCCCCAAGCCGGTTTTGAGTTTTTCCCGATATGAGTGGCGGCGTTTAATTAAACAAAGCTTCATAACGCGCCGGTCCAGCGAGAACGCGCAACTCTAAAGGACGAGAACGTAATTAACCCGCTTTTGACACAATCTTCGTGCTTGTTTTGATTACACTTGTAAAAACAATGCATTGCTTTCTTGTACTCAAAAAGAGGAGAAAGGGTTGCTGGCTCCTGCTAATTGGATTTTTCATCTTGAACTGCTATTGATGTGCCGGGAAAAACATGAAAAAGAATATTATTGGCTTTTTGAGTTATGCTTCTTGTAGTTTTTGTTTCTACCCCTGTGATGTTCCTTTTTTTGTGTTGATTGTATTAATTATGTAGGTTTTACCGAACTTCAGAATACGTTTTGTCTATTTCATACTAAATAGTCTCGCTAAGTAAGACTGCAAACACAATGGAACAAAAACGAATGCGTATTTTATCAAGGGTTGTATTAATTTTGTATATATTTCTCCAACTTGAGAAAGTTTCTTCTTTTCCATACTAAATAAGTAAAACATGACTTAAAACATGTCGAAATAGAACTAAAAAGTGCAATATTTTTGTAGTATTTCTGTACTAAACAAGTAAAATCTGACAGCAATTTAGAAAAAAAATGTATGTCCATTTTAGTGACTTACATTAATTTCTTAAATTTGCCCTTGTTTCTGAATAACTTTTGTCTTTTCTGGACTAAATAAGTAAAACATTCAAATAGAACCAAAAATGTATGTCAGTGTTTATATTATTTTGGATATTTTTCAAACTTCTAAATGTTAAGTAAGATAAGTAAATCAAGAATGCAAAAATATCAAAATAAAACGAAAAAGGTGTAATGAGTTAATTGAACATCAAATTAATTTAGTATATTTCTCAAATTTCAGAATGTGTTTTGCCTTTTCATACTAAATGAGTAAAACATGACCACAAAAACATGAGAGTAGAACAGAAAATGAATGTCCATTTAATTGACTATTATATTTATTTGTAGATTTAATTTTGTATATTCATCAAACTTCAGGATATGTTTTTCTTTTCAAAAAAGTAAACTATGACTAAAAACACATTAAAATAAAACCAAAAGCGTATGTCCATTTTATTGATCATAACAGAAAAGCTACTTTGTATTTGTTGTTACAAAGATAATAATGATAATAATAATGATAATAATAATCATGGTACAGAAGCTAGCTTAGCAAAAAACGTAAGATGGATCTGTTTGTCTTATTACTATCTATCTACCTCGGTCATATCCCTCAAGAGGGGTGACCGACAGCAAGACAACACATACAATCACAAAGAAAATAAAAGGGAAAAAAAATAGCAAAAAAACACACACAAATTTTTGGGGACCATGGCCAACCCAATTGCCCAAACACCCAAATAAATTAAACACCTCGGCACCCAAGTTGGTCATGCTTTCGTCCCTCCAGATGAAACGGGACACCAGAAAGCGGCCATGTCACTCGGGTCAGGGTGACACAACACACTCTTTTGTTCAACAGCAGGGCCCGACAGCTTTCACTGGTTTACCACTGCCGCATCATACGGGTGCCCAGCCCATCCTTAAGAACGCGTCCACAATCCCACTATCCTTTCACAACACCTCTCCACTCCTTTCCATCACCAACAAAAACTCTAGCTTCCATTATATTTAGACCTCTTTCCTGCAGTGCACTCATAACACCATTCATCCACGTCAATCGCGGCCTTCTTATTACATTTTCATTAATTTTTGTACTTGTTTAGCATTGATTATATGTTTAATGTTGATCCTGTTTTGTCGTTGTCAGTAATTTATTAATAGTAATAACAGCAAAGTGTACTTTGAATTTTAAACGTGTATGAATGTGAATAAGGTCCTTTTGTTTAAGGTTTTTTTTTAACTGAAAAAGAATCTTGGCATCTTTGTGAAGTCTTTTCAACCATTTTTCCCTTGTATTTCGTTAGATGTTGTCCAACTTACGTCCAGTAAAAGAAATATTTTTAACGTTTTAGAAAAGACTCAAAAGAGATGTACCGTGGACAGAACTTTGAAGTCTTTCCAACTGTTTTGAATATTTCATTTTATCTCAGGTAGTCCAAATTCAGCTGTTTCAACATTTTTTTTTCATGATCATTTCTTTCGAATGGAGCCCTTCTAAGTCATGTTTTCAAAGTCTTAAAATAAATGTTGTTTGGGTGGAACCTTAACGTGTTTTTTAGTTTGTTTATTTTGTCTCAAGTCGTCCAAAGTCTATCCCTCCCCCCAAAAACATGATTTCAACATCTCGAAAAAGTGTTCTTTTTTTCAACCTAAAAAAGACGTCTGTTGGTTGGAACCTGGATGTTTTTGTAACGTCTATCCAACAATTTTTTTGGTCTAAATTGGTCCAAATTCAGCCCCCCAAAGTATATTTTTCAACGTCTTGGGCGTAAACTTTATCATGGCCAAAGTGGGCCTATTTTTCTAGCCTGGGAGTTTTCTACCCAAAGCCGACCCAGTTAGCTATGGAGGAGCAATTTTAATGTATGGAACAGCAGCAAGCTCTTATGATGCATTTTTATTGGGTAGAAATTCAGGTATTAGTTGATAACACACTATTTTAAAGGTAAGTTATATAAACATTCTGATATTGATGAATACCTATTTACCAATGTACAGTATTGGTCATCCATCCATCCATTATCTGCACCACTTATCCTCAGTAGGGTCACGGGGTGCTGGAGCCCATCCCAGCTATCTTCAGGCAGTGGGCAGGGGACACCCTGAACTGGTTACCAGGCAGTCATAGGGCACATAGTGACGGACAACTCACTCGCTCATTCACACCGAGGGACAATTTGGACTAGCCAATTAACCTGACATGCATGTTTTTGGAATGTGGGAGGAAACCGGAGTGCCCGGAGGAAACCCACGCAGGCACGGGGAGGACATGCAAACTCCACACGGGGAGGCTGTGGTAGCTGGACTTGAACCCTGAACCTCTACACCGTGGGGCTGCGCTAACAGTATCGGTCATTTGAAATCCAAATTGCATTTGCCTTCCTAACAGATTGTTAGGCTTTACACAAAACTATGAAATTATTTCACGACACGCATTTTAAGGAGGCTACTTAAAACATCCAAATCCTGCTAAGCTAAAAGAAAACCAAGTCTTTTAAGTGTAACCTAGACATCTTTTGTCTATTTTTACTCCTTTTTAAACATTTTTTGTGAAAGTACATGGTATTGAGCTGTACCTAAGATTTGATTTATTTTTAACCCAAGATACACATGCATGTACTGCAAGTATCTGGCCTACCAGTTTTTCTGTACATTGTTCCGTCTGCAGATTTTCCTCGGACACACTCCTGTCGTTCAAAGTCCAACCAGCCCCCCCAAGCATCCCTTTCCACTGTATTCGAACATCCAATCGTATAACACCGATACTTCAAAACTGGATTGTTTACCGCAACTCGCAAGGATGAAATACGAGGTCGTAAACGGAAGCGACGGCGACAAGCGGAAACGATGGCTCACCGAAGCGAAGGAGGTGTTCATCGACTCCGCATTGTCATTATCGCCAGCATTATTTTCCCGAACGCTGTAAAGTCAGCGAGGAATATGCCTTCGCTTCCTGTTTATTGATCCGACTCGTCCGTTTCGATCACGTACTGCAAGGGTCGGGAACCTACGGCTTGCGAGCGTTACATGGTTCTTATCGTGAGTACATCTGGCTCGCAGAGAACCTAACTTGGGCAATTATTTATTGTAATATTACATGTGAAGGCAGTTTTTAGTTGGTGGAAAGCCATAGGGCACAATCTTAAGTACAGTTTACAGTCAAGGTGTCAAATGTTCTGCATTTATATAGCGCTTCTCAAGTCAATGAAAGCGCTTTACAATGTGCTTCACACTTTCCTATTTTACACACACTAACTAACTGACAGGAGCGTCAGCCATGCAAGGCAACTACGTGCTTATCGGGGGTATTAGGGATTCAGTGTCTTACCCAGGGACACTTCGACATATAACACGTAGGAGCCGGGAATCCAATCTGTGACCTCTTGGTCCCAAGACAAGCTACTTCCTGAGCTACAGAACCAGTTTTGGCTGTCCATCGCGAAAGAATTCCAATATGGAAGCTCATTACATCATTTTAGTTTAACTTTTGACACTCTTTGTGATGAAAAGCCGCAGAACAAAATGTAAACACCCAAGCAAAGCACCCAGAGCCATTTGATTGGGTGAACGGTAGAAATGGACAGAGCTAAACACACTACTCCTTTTCCTCCTTAACCAACACCGTCTCCAGCAAAAGGTAAATAGGTTGGTACTCTAGTCTGCAGTATTTTGTGATATTTTTACAAAAGCCCTTTGCTTGCACCTTATTTTGAAACCATTATTTTGGACCAAAATGAACCTCAACACTGTTAAGTAACTGCAGGAGGGAGACAAATTCTGAATGGTTGTAGCGAATATGGGTGGTAAATAAATTATTCTAACAAACAATTTACTAACCGATTGAATTGAAGAGCGTAAGTTTATTCTTTTCAAAACTTGTCTCGTCGTCTTGGAGCACCACATACGTTTTAATATGATTATGTCAGGAAAACGGATGAAAAACCTTTAGTTATTCCGAAGGGTGGCTACACAAACTTTAGGTGAATTATTTTTACTGTTTTTGATAGTTCAATATACTTTAATCAAGACACACACACTCTTGGATTTATGGACTTTTAGTTTACTAATCATCTCCTGAAGAAGCTTGAATAGAACACAACACACGAATAAAATAAAATAAAGACAACTAGAAGTTGAGAACTTAAACTGGCACTATTTGGATGGACAACAACATTGGTTGACTTTATTTTAAGAAATTGCCTAAATTCATAAGTAAAATATTGTCCAAATTTAAAGAATATAAAATAAAACTAAAATAAACTCTAAATTTAAAGAGAGAACATGTTTTAAACTGTTTTCAAAATGATGAAATGATAATTAAAAGAGAAAAATACATTTTTTTTTTGCCCAAAGTAAAAAAGGAAAAAAATATTGTTTAAAATTAAAAAATCTAAAAAAAAAATCTAATCCAAAAATCTAAAAAAGTGAAGAATAATCTAAAAATAGAACATTAAACTTGCCTATATTAAAACATGTATACATTGATTAAAAATTGATAACAATTAAAATATGTTTAATAGAGAAAAAGGAAAATAGAATATTATCTAAAACTAAAAAAATTAAAAGGGGATATTGTTAATGAAAATTACGAACAATACCAAATAAAAATAAAACTAACTTAAATCAAAAAGTGAAGGAGCCAGTTATTTCATCATTTTACCACCCCATTTTCGCAATATCTTTCTTTTCAAATATGCCAATATATTTGCCATCTCCACATCACGCCGTCATGTCCACCAGTCCATTATTTTGATCGCTGCTTGACAATCTTTTTTTATTTTTTCTGTTTTTTTATGACAAAGCAGCACACAGCCGTCCATCGATCGTCGCCGTGGCGACCTCTGACCGCTTCCACATCTCGCGAATCGCTCTTCGATCCAACAAGACTTTAACGACGTTATTTTCTCTTCTTTCTTTTTTTTAATCGACGTTTCTCGGCTGTATGATTCATTAACGGCGCTCGAGTCTGCTTTGTTTACTCGCCGCGCTCGGACAATTCGCTCTTCTTTATCTCACTGATATTCCGTCAATTTCATCACGTGGAAAAACAACACCTGCTAGTTTAGCGTAGTGGTCAGGAAACTCCTGGTCCGCGGACCCATACTGGGTCGCATATAATAAAAAATAGGATGCCTTAGTTTTTGCTGACACCGTATTGGCTTGGCCATTCAAACACCTTTGTATTGTTGGTTTTAAACCATTCCATTGTAGATTTTCCTATTGTTTTGGGTTGTTGTCTTGTTGGAAGGTGAACTTGTTCCCCGTTCTCAGGTCTCTTCTAGACTCCAACTAATTTTCTGCCAGAATCGCCTTGTTTTTGCCTCCATCCAGCTTCCCATCAACTCTAACCATCTTTCCAGTCCCTGCTGAAAAACAGAACATGATGCTGCCAACACAATGTTTAACAGTGGGGATAGTGTTTTCAGGGTGATGTGCAGTTTGTTTTACTCCAAACATAATGCTTTGCATTCAGCCCAAAAAGTTCAATTTTGGTCTTATTTGACCAAAGCACCTTGTTCCACATGTTGTTTATGTCTCCCATGTGGCTTCTTGCAAACACCAAACGGGCCTTTTATATGGTATTCTTTCAGAAAGGGCTTTCTTCTTGCCACCCTTCCAAAAGGGAGGATTTATGCAGAGTATGACTCATGCACAGATTCTACCACCCCTGCAGTGTATGCCTGCAGGTCACCCAATGTCATCATGGGCCCTTTAGTTGCTTATCTGATTAGTTTTCTCCTTGTCTGGGTTGAAAGTTGAGAGGCCAGGTCTTGGTTTGTTTGCAATGGTATTATGCACCTTCCATTTTGATATTATTACTCGCACATTGCTACGGTAGATGTGTAAATATTGCAAAATCTTCTTGTATCCCATTTCTGCTTTTAACTTTTCTACAACTTTATCCTGGACTTGCTTGGTGTGTTCTTTGTTCTTCATAATTCTGTCTGTTCTCCAGTGACTCATTTGACAGACCTCTGAGCACATGACAGATCAAGTGCATTTAAACTTAGTGACACAGAGGTACACTCTGTCATTGTTAGAAATTTAGGTCGATATTGGATCATTCAGAAGTAATCCGGGTTCTTATAGAGTCAGTTGGCTGAGCTGAGAGTACAGGGGGACAATATTTTTGCAACCCCTACTTTTAAGTTGTTTTTCTTTAAATATAATATAAAATGTTGAAATAATTTGGTTCCACTTCATGATCCCACATGTTGCTTATTCTTAAAAAATATTCACAGTTTTTTAGCTTCAGGTTTGAAGCAATACTTTCACTAGACACTGTGTAATCATATTTTTTATGCCGGGAAAACCCCTGAGTGTTTGGGGTGCGCTACTTACGAACTGGACGATCATTCGTAAGTTGAATTTGCTCGTAAGTTGCTTCCGTGCTATATTTTGTATGGAATGTATGTTTAAAGTTCATATAAGTATGTTTAAGGCTTGTATAAATAGCCTGTATTGTTTTGTACAAAAAAGTACAAATTTCATAAAATAATATGCTGTATAAAGACAGATAAAGTTAATTGTAACTTACTTTTGGAAGATGAGCTTCAAGAGTTAGGCGACTTCCTCCTCCGTGATAGAAAGTGGGCAAAAAAAAAGCGATTCAATCATTTTCTCAACCGCATCAAGCTTTCTTATTCCACTTTCATTTCAAATGAAATTGCTCGCCTCTACTTTACACATTACACCAACCACATCGAATGGATGCACGAGATATTAAACAATAAAAATGTCAAAGTTCTTTGCGTGCTGGAGATACAGTATAGAATGTCTACACACGAACTAGAGGAAGAGGAAGAGGATTTTTTTTTCACTTCCGGGTGGATGGTGGGTGACCTCTCACAGCGCCACCACAATGTAATGTCCTGTACTTGGAAAAAGGTACACACAATACAAAATCTTACTTATAGTAATGTCCGGATATTTTTGGACATCCCGAATTTTTTTTGGGGCATCTACCGCTTTTCGTAATTTGAATGGTCGTAAGTAGGGTAGCGTCTGTAGTATATTCCCATAATTGAGCAGTGATTGATCAGTCGACAAATGTCGCTGACCATATTTGCTAAGCAATGGATGCAATGGGTATCGAGCCCGGACTATTCTTGTGAGAGCGCTGAATCCTAACCACTCGCCCGCTCAGAATGTAGATGACATAGCAAAAGGCATTGCATTAGATCCAATCATCACACTATTTCATTCAAGTTGTAAAAACTTGTAACAGGGTATTATAGGAAAATTTTCAGCCAAAGTGGTGAGGAATCGTTCTCACCACCCGGACCCGAATTCAATACCCATAGTATCCATTACTGAGCAAATATGGCTTTCCGTACAATTCTAGCAACAAAAACAAGGAAAGTCAAAGTTATTTTTAAATTATTTTTTTAATATTCTCGTGCTTTCTCCCCTATAAAGAAATCGTTAGCTATATATCAACAATGACACATGGACACGGAAAGAAAACATAGAGACAGGAAGAGAAAGACGACGAGAGAGCAAAAAGTAGGCGGGGCCTAAAAAGACGATAAAAACCGCGCTACAAACAGTAGGATCCCAAACGAAGCGTGAGAAGAGAAGTGTACATTTTCTTGGAACATTTACAGTTTTCAGAAGAACAACGTTGAGAATAATAATAATAACAATAATAATAATAATAATAATAAACAGTAAACAGGAACAACAATCGTATTGGATCGAACATGAATTAAAAAAAGAAAAGTCTCAGTAAGACTGTTGTTTACAAAGGGGAGTATTAGGGTCAGTCAAACGTAACGTTTTCAAGTTCTAATATTCTTTTTTTTTGGGTGGAGCTGGGATGAATTATTTACACGTATACATATATATATATATATATATATATATATATATATATATATATATATATATATATATATATATATATATATATATATATATATATATATATATATATTTATATATCTCATCTCATCTCTCATCTCATTAGCCGTACCGCTTATCCTCGTTAGGGTCGCGGGGGGGCTGGAGCCCATCCCAGCCATCTCCAGGCAGTGGGCAGGGGACACCCTGAACTGGTTGCCAACCAATCGCAGGGCACACAGGCACAGAAAACTCATTCGCTCATTCACACCTAGGGACAATTTGGACCGGCCAATTCACCTGAAATGCATGTTTTTGGAACGTGGGAGGAAACCGGAGTGCCCGGAGGAAACCCACGCAAGCACGGGGAGAACATACAAACTCCGCACAGGAAGTCTGGAGCTTGATTTGAACCCACGACAGGTTCCCATGACATGAACTGTGCCGCACAAGCACTAACCACTGCGCCGCCGTAGTATATATATATATATATATATATATATATATATATATATATATATATATATATATATATATATATATATATATATATATACTAGTATATATATATATATTTATATATATGCGCGTATATCATCGTATTAATACGTACGTCTATATACATACAGTATACAGTGTATATGTGGGTACAGTATACCCATATTTATACGCACATATGTATATGACCATATACACATGTATACAGTGGAACCTCGGTTTTCGAACGCCTCTCAGTTCGGACAAATCGGTGTTCGACCAAAAATTTTGAGAAATTCTTGCTTCGCTGTTCGGTCAAAAAATCGGAGTTCGAACGCCTGTACCCTAGGGTGCGATGCTGAGCGGCGTACGGGTGTTTTAGCCCCTAATTATGCCTCCGAAGAAGGTCGGTGCAAGCAGTTACAGATGAAAGCAGACAAAATGTTTGTCCAACTATTGCCTTGAAGAAAGACATAATAGCTAAATATGAAAGAGGTGTACGAATTTCCGATCTTGCTAGTGAATACAGCATGGCTAAATCTACTATCAGTACAATAGTAAAAAATAAGGAGGCTGTGAAATCGAGTGATGCGGAAGTTAGCGCTATAAGCAAGCAACTGCCGCAAGTTTTGGAAGAGGTTGAAAACTTTTGAGGATTTTTCTCTCCCCACCGTCCACCACTAAGGTAAGAAATCTTATTCATAATCCTTTTTTTAAATTTGTATACGTTCATGTTAGCGCGAACGTACGTTTAGCCTGGGTTAGCTTGGTTACGTCCTTGGTAAACATTCAGGGTTTTGGAACCGATTAAAACGATTTTACATTACTTTTACTGGGAAAAACGATTTTCGGTGATCGACCAAATCGGTTTTCGAACAGGGTTCTGGAACGGATTATGGTCGAGAACCGAGGTTCCAGTGTATACAGTTGTAAATACACACACACACACACACACACACACACACACACACACACACACACACACACACACATACATATATATATATATATATATATATATATATATATATATGTATGATTACAAATGTAAAGTTTTGACTTTATGGGAACAATTATTTAAAAAATGAACTAAAATCTCTCAGTTTCACAATAGAAAGTTGGTCATCTCTTCATTCATATTCTCGAGGGACAGGGGAATTTCGCCAATTTCATCATCGGAAAGTAGATATCACTAGAATATAGTATATTTATTTATTTTTAGTATTTTCTACAAATATTCCCCACATTTTAGTAGTCTTTGCACTTGGTGTCAGTATCAGTCGCACAGAAAAATCAAAATACACAATAATGAAAAATCAATATATAAAAATATGACCACTGAATATGAATATGATGACATTTTTCTATCAAGGTTAAGACCCTAATACTCCCTCACATATTTCCAATAGAGACACTTTTTTTTTTTCACAATTTTTTTCTTTTTCTTTAAAGTTCAACGGACAGTAGTTGGTTTGGCATTGCGCCGCTATTGGCTAATATTCAGTGTTAGTATAATATACTTTCATAATGCAATAGTAAACTTTTTTCTCTTAAAAGTTTCATTTATGCGTCAGCTTTTTTTTTTATACAAAGAAATTCAGAGATATGTATACTCACTTTGTTTACATGTGTGTAAGAGTGTGTAATATATAATAATATTTTTATTAAATATTTTTTTTCGACTTCCTGCTTTCTTGTTCTGGCCTTTTAAGTCTTGTAAACCTCCCAAAAAAAGAAAAAAAAGAGGACGTGATCTTCTTTATCCTCTTAATGGCACACAATAAAGCTTCCTTTTGATATTTCATTCTGGTGACGTTAATTCCTTCTTGGCAGAAAGAAAAATAATAATCCTTCCACGGCAGCGAGACGGACAACAAGAGAAAAAGCATTGAAGAAAGAAAATCACTTAGGGAAAAGAAAAAGTACTAAAAGTAATGCCTTGACATACGAGTTGAGCTGCCTTCTCTTTGCGGTAGATAAAGAAAATGTGCTTGAGGTTATTTTAGTTTTCATACAATTAATTAACCTAGTAATTTAAGTCGTTTTACAATAGAACACACGTGAAGAGTGATGTCTTGACATACGAGTTAAGCAACCTTACGTCTCTTCGCAGTAGATAAAGAAAACGTGTCTGTAGTTATTCTATTATTATACACAATTAACCAAGCAAAAAATGGTAGAAAAAGTGGTAGAAAATGTAGAGATTGATGCCTTGACATACGAGTTGAGCCACCTTACGTCTCCTCGTAGGAGATAAAGAAAATGTGCCTGAGGTTGTTCTTGTTTTTTAAATACGATTTTTTAAAGCAATTTAAGTAATACTTCTCACTTTTCAATACAGTACCTCTTTTAAAAAATTGTAAAGAGTGACACTTTGACATACAAGTTGGGCTGCATTCTCTTTGCAGTAGATAAAGAAAATGTGGCCAAAATTTTTCACACAATTAATTAAACAGTGCTTTCCAGACTTCCACAATTAACGCAGGGGTAAGAAAAATCGAAAAATCAAATCTTAAGTTTACGAGTATAAACATAACAACAATAGTACTTATTAGTGTAAGCAATTTAGAAAAAGTATGCATAGGTTCAAAAATAGACAGTAAATGTATCATAAAAGTTGTTAAAATATATTGCACATCAATGTTAAATAAAATATTAATAGAAAATGTATTGCAGTACATTAAAAAAATGCTAAAAATATGATAACTATATGCAATATTTTAATTTATCACTAGATTTAGCCCAAATGGTGCTTGTACCCAAATCAAGTCAAGTCATGTAAAACGTGATGCTCATTCTGTTTCGTGTTTCGTGTTTTAACTCATTCACTGCTATGGACGGCTAAAGACATCACAGATTCATTTTAGCAATGTTAGCACAGACGGATGAAGATTTTTAGCAAGGCTGCCAAATATGGCTAAGGACATCAAAAAATTCATTTTTGCTAGGCTGCATTAGACAGATAGAGATGTCAAAGATCAATTATTGCCATGCCCACATAGACAGCTAAATACGGCATAAATTTATTTGAGCTAGGTTGCCATGGACATATAAATATGTTAATGAGTCATTATAGTTAGGCTGACGTGGATGAATTACATAATTTTATCCTGGGTGCCATAGATGGATAAAGACGGCAAAGATCCCGTCAGCTATGATGCCATGGACAGCTGGAGACATCAAAGATGCATTTTAGATAGGTTGTCATTGATTTACAGAGAGAAACTTCAAGGATCCCTCTAGCCAGGCTGCCATAAACAGCTAAAGCCGTCATAGTTCCAGTTTTTACATGGCTGCCCTGGATGTCCAAAGAGTCAAGGATTAATTTGGGCTAGGTCAAAGATCTTTTCTCGCTTGGCTGCCGTAGACACATATAAAAGTCAAAGTTCTGTTTAAGCTAGGCCACCATAAACTGATAAAGTCGTCATTATAGCTAGGCTGCAATAGACAAATAAGGATGCCACAGATTCGTTTTAGCAAGGCTACCATGGATGACTAAATGTCAAAAATACATTTTTGATAGGCTGCCATTAACTGTGGGACAACAATCCATTTTAGCTAGGCTATCATAAGTAGATAAAACGTTTAAGATTAATTGTGATATTCTATTCTGAAGAAGTCATGGATATATTTTAGCTAGGCCGTAATAGACTGATAAAGGCGTCAGACTCCTTTTAGCTAGGCTGCCAATTATGTCTAGATAATTCATGGATCTGAGCTAGGGTGCCATAGACTGATGGAGACGTCATTGATCCATTTTACTTGGTTGTCATACACGTCTAAAGATGTCATAAATAAATTTTAGCTAGGCTGCCATAGAGGTCTAGAGAAGTGATAGATCTATTCTAGCTAGACTGCCATAAACATCTAGAGAAGTCATGGATCCATTTTAGCTCAGCTGCTATAGACTGATAAAGCATCAAAGACAAATTTTAGCTAGGCTGCCATACACGTATATTGTGTTTCAAGATCCGTTTTTTGCTAAGCTGCCATTGACAAATACAAATGTCAAAGCTCGTATGTCAAGACAAGACTAATTCTTCAAATTCACAATTCAAATCATCTCAGTTGTTTTTTCAAAAACTCAGATGCACAGATGCAAATTTTTGTCTCGCTAAAATTAGCCATTTTGGAGAGGGCAGATCCGTCTTATGCAAATGAGCCACCGCTGAGCCTGCCTCTTCAACTAAATGGCCGACAACAGAAAAAACATTTGAGGATTTTGAGGAAGAAAAATGATAAAAGGATAAAAAAGTCACACTCCCTATCATGAATATCTCGTTCAAATATTTCTGATCTTTTCCCGATGATTTGAGAACATCCAACAATATAAAATACATTTCACACAATGGAAACGCTTTTAGCATCCGACGCTAAATGACGCCACTTATGTGCTGTCGGGCCAAAAACGCTTGTTTCTTTAGTCCGCAAATTGCGCCGATTTGTGTAATCCGTTTTTTACATCGTTTTTCAAATAGTGTTTGTGTGTGTAAGTGCGTGTGTGTTTGGGGTGAGGGGCCAAAAGTTAGGTACAGGGCTACAGCAGGTACTCCTTCTTGCCCTGGCTAGCGTCGTTGCCATTGAGGAAAGCTTCCTGCACTTCGCCGTGCTCGTCCAATCCGCTGGCTTCGTGGGTCAGGTAGGAACCTAGGTGTGGGGCAAAGGCGGGATTGGGTAGGGTAAGGGGCGGTAGAGCGGAGGTTAATCGGCGAAGCATCCCCCCCACCGATTCAACCCAAATGAGGGTTATACCTGACAGGATAATGGATTAGTTTGAACGTCAGTACCAAGCTAGAATCGGCTCGCGGGTGCGGTACGAGCCTTAGCGGTTAGCGTTAACATTAACATGCAAAATTAGTGGGCAGGGGGGTTGGTCGGGAAAAACAAGAAGAGACAAGGAGAAAGATCGGAGGGAAGGTCAACTGTTGAGCTAACATGTTTTCGAGATTTAGAATTGCAAAAACAGAAAGAACTGAAGCACAGTTCACCTTCAAAGCTTGCTAAAGGGCACCTGGGCAATCCACGAATGGACTGGATACCTGATTAATTGGATGATCCAAAAAAGGACTGCATACCACAGTACTTGGGCGATCCAGAAAAGGACTGGACACCCGAGCACCTGGATGATTCCGAAAAAGACTGGATACCCAAGCACTCGTAAAATCCAAAAAGGACTACAAACCTGACTGGACGTCAGAGCACTTGGATGATCCAGAAAAGGACTGGATATCCTAGCACTTGAAAGATCCCAAAACAAACTAGATACCCAATTTCTTGACGGTTTCTAAAAAGGACTGGGTACCCGAGCACTCTGATAATCCAGAAAACGACTAGATACCCTAGCACTTGGATTATCCAGAAAATGACCGGATACCCAAGCACTTGGATGATCCAGGAAAAGACCAGATACCTGAGCTCTGGAATGATCCAGTAAATGTCTGGAAGTACTCAGAGGATCCAAAAAAGGACTAGATACCCAAGTCTTTGTACAATCCAGAAAAGAACTAGATAGTCTAACGCCTGGATAATCCAGAAAAGGACGGGATACCTAAGCATTTGGATGATCCAGAAAAGGACTGGATACCTGAGCACTTGGATAATCGACGAGATACCCAAAACTTGAATGACCCATAAAAGGACTGGATAACAGAACACCTGGGTTATCCTGAAGAAGGACTGGATTCTCACTTGGCTCTCTCTAACGCCTAGTGTCAGAAACTCTGCAACTACCCAAGCATCACGCACTACTGGCGCTGATAAGGCTCTTGGTTGTTTTAGTCCTTACTGGCCAATGTAGTCACCAGGGTTTCTAGCAGTAGCACGTAGCCTCGTTTATTATGCTCACAGACATGCTAGAGTTTTCCAGGAGTCACAGAATTGATTGGTGATTCGGCCGCTTTAGCATTTATTGGCTTGGGTTGCTGCCAAGTGTGCTAGCAGTAGATTCTAAGTAGTGCTTACTAGAGCCATAGACACGCAAGTTTTTCCAGGTGTCACAGGCATGGTTCTTGACTAGGTCACTGTAAGACTTAGTGAGTAGAGTTGCTGCCAAGGGTATTAGCAGTAGCATCTAGCATTTATATCAGGCTCATTGACACTGTTTTTTCCGCGGTTTTAATGGAACAAGCCACTAGGCAGCACAAAAAAATCCATGATCTCCTCCTTCTGTCTCTAAATTGATTGGTCGTAATAGTCGGGCCTTAAACTGGCTAACGCTAACTGACAGCTCGTCAGCCGATCATTTCTTTCTTGGCGAGCGCCGTGTGCAATCGAAGGCTGCCAAATGGGAGGGTGGGTTGGATTCAGTGGAAGTGGAAGGCACTTTAAAAGATGGGGAGTTTCATTTTAATGGATGAGCCTTAATGTTTTCGGTCGTAAAACAAGAATTCCTGTCGGATGCAAGCCCGTCTGAGGTCGTCCGTCACGGGATTCTCATCATTTTTAAAAGGGGCATAGAAAAATAGACCTGGGAAGAACCGGGAAGTTGGCCTGCTAATCTTAAATTGTTAGTATTATTTTAAACATATTGCGGAGACAGAGATTGTTTGAAGAAAATTCTAACTTGGGTATAGTAAGCAAAAGGGGCTTGTCTATTTGTTCAGGGAGAAACCTGGAAGTTAGTCAAGCTATCAGGCTAACCTCAAATTGTTCCTGATCTTCTGAATCATTACGAAGAATTAAAGATTAAATATATAATAAAATAATACTTCTGTTTATCTGATATTATGTAAAGAAAGAATACCTAAGTAATAAATATAACATCTAAAATGGGAAAATTGTAAGCGATAGTCTATTTCCCAAAAACCCCTCATATTCATAAAACTTAATAATTCGAAAGAAATACTTAAAACTTAATATCCTAGTGCAAAAAATACAGACAATAATAAAAAAATATTAAAAATATTTTAATTTTACTCATTAAATAAATGCAAAAAATAAAATGAAAATAAATAGTTAAGTAAATACTTATATTAATATGTTTATCCCAAAAATTTACTGAAAATAATCTGCCATTTAGTAATTTTTTGCAGTGATGTTTTACACTTAACATGGATAATGTTGTGTTTATCACAGTATGTAGCATAGGTGGCAATTGAACGAAGACTAGTTTTTCAAGCTACAACAATAAATAGCCTTCCTTATTTTCCCGTTTTCGATCCGTGCATTCGACGTAGAATCGCTCACAAAAACAAAAAACAAATACCATGCGTCGCTCGACACATTCGCTATCGGCGATGTAAACAAAGCCTGCCCTAGAAGCGGCGGCAGCTGTCCTGAGCGTATTTGCCGCTTTATAACGTTTAATTCCAACGTATGTTGGCGTTGGCATGAGCGGCGATATCGGATTTGTTACCTTTCTGGCGTACGGAGCACCAGATGGTCACGATCAGAACACAGATGATGGTAAAAACCAGAAGGGCCAAAACGCCGCCGATCACTGCATACGGAACTGCGCTGTGAGTCTCTACCACTGCGCCGGGATCTGAAAAACACAAGTCAAAATAGAAATTATATGTATGATTCAGTAGTAGACCACTGGGATACAGAGTTCCGGCTTTATGATGTTGCCCCCTTTCCGTGAGGGACAAATTTTTTATAAACCTGACACTGCTACTATATTTTTAGAAAATGTATTTGTATGTGTGTCTGTGTGTATCTATATATATATGTATATATATATATATACATATATATATATATATATCTGCACCACTTATCCTCAGTAGGGTCGCGGGGGTGCTGGGGCTATCTTCGGGCAGTGGGCAGGGGACACCCTGAACTGGTTGCCAGCCAGTCGCAGGGCACACAAAGACAGACAATTCACTCGCTCATTCATACCGAAGGACAATTTAGACCGGCCAACTAACCTGACATGCATGTTTTTGGAAAGAGGGAGGAAACCCACGCAAGCCCATGGAGAACATGCAAACTCCACACAGGATGGTTCGATCTCAAGACCTTAGAACTGTGCCGCAGATGCGCTAACCAGCCGCCGTGCTGCATATATATATATATATATATATATATATATCCATTATCTGCACCGCTTATCCTCAGTAGGCGCCCATTCCAGCTATCTCTGGGGAATGGGCAGGGGGCCAATTTGAACTAGCCAATTAACCTGAAATGCATGTTTTTCGAATAAGGGAGGAAGCAAAAGTGTCCGGAGGAAAACCATTTAAGCACGGAGAAAACATGCAAACCCTGCACAGGCAGGCTGGTAGCTGGAGTTGAACCCGTGACCTCAGAACTCTGCCGCAAACACCCTAATCATTCAGTTACTGTGCCGGCCATATATACACATATATATATATATATATATATATATATCCCCGAAAATGACTCCCCTTTCTTTGTTCGTTTTAAAATCTCGTGTCTGCGTTACAATACGGCATTTTCTTTACTGTACTTATTCACTATGCGTTCACAGGCTCCCACGTGATGCTAAAGAGAGAGGCAAAAACATGATAATAGAAACGAAGAATCTGAAAACAAGGAGTTCAGAAAATATCAACGAATTGGCATAGGTTTCCCATGCCATGCTATCGGCCAATTTCAATTTGTGTTCCCCCACCTAAGAATTGATTGTCGCATCCTGGCAGTCTACGGTATTTTTTGACATACATTTAGTTCCAAAAAATCGCATAAAAACTTTCAATATATAAATCCTCAAGCATGCAGAAGAAAATGACACCATGAACTAACCTCGATTTTCACAAGGAGGAAAATCGAAAGTGATAAAACCGAGAGGCAGAAAAAAGGAAAGTTAGACGGCAGCAAAAACGGGCAGAAAGGAGATAAAAAGTCGCTATCTTACGCCTGAGTTACATTATCACATTTTATTGCTCCCCCCGCTGACGGAACGGTTTAGAAATCAGGAACAGTGAATAAAAAAAAAAAAATAGGAACATTTAAACTTAAATTCGAGCACATGCTATGCAATTCCAGTTTGAGTACACGCTCTGCATTTTTAGAGAACATTTTTTAGGTTAAGGGAAATTGAATTGTAGGGAACATCCCCCAAAAATAGTATTTTGTCATATATATTTTTTATATATAAGGCAAATTGAATTATAACTAGAGTTAGACCTACCATAAAACATTAGGAGTGGCAACTCACATTTGCAGGGCATAATGGCCATCTAGTGTTAAGAAGCGTAATTGCGACCCACTGAAAATGGGTTTGAGACCCACTTTTCGGTCCCGACCCACAAGTAGAGAAACACTGAAATAAGGCACTCTTGGCTTTTTAGATTTCTGGCCAAGTTGGGCTTTCTAGGTGCGCCTTATATTCTGGACCATACAGTATTTTCCGACCACTGTGAAAAGGAATTAACCACTTAAGATAAGAAAAAATGTGTGGATAAAGAAAAAAGTTATGTGGCATTCTGTTCCAGCGCTCACTGTCCTCGACCTTTTTAGGAATGTTCCAGGGGATAAAAAGCACAAGCCGGAACAAAGCCATTCGGAAGCAGTCTGACGAATTATTAGGAACGTGCCGAGATCGGGCCAGCTCAGCAAAAAAAAAAAAAAGGATTGAAAAGACATTAAAAAAAATGTGAAAAAAACTCCAAAATATGTTCAAAGATATTAAGGTTACATCCAAAAGACGTCATTTTTAGGTTGAATTGTGAAAGTGAAAAAGCGACTTTTTTTAAGTCAAGTCCTGTTTATTTGTATAGCCCTTTCATCATAACGAGTCTCAAAGGGCTGCACAGACCACAGATTATTGCAAACCACTATTGTTACACCATCCCCTGATCTAAAACCTACATGAGGGCAAGGAAAAACTCAAAAACCTCAACATGAGGAAAATGAAGAAACCTTGAGAAGGGACCGCACATGAGATAATCCTCCTTTCAGGATGACAAGGCTGCAACGGATGCTCACAAATAATACACAGATATTTTCAAAGTGAAATATCGGTCATTCATAAGCTATAGAATAGAAATGTTTTAAGCCTAGATTTAAAGGTGAAATGATCCCCCCAAAATGGTTTAAAAATGTCCATAATAATTTTGGGGTTTAAAAAAAAATCGAATTATTTTAAATGTATTTATTTAATTTATATAGAGCTTTTCAAGTCACTCCAGACTTCTCAAAGCACTTTACAATGTGCTTCACACTTTTGAATAACGTTTTCAGCAATAAGGGACGCTAAATACACACTGTTTCTTAATGAAACAATCAAAAGAGTCAAAGTGTAGTTACAACTGCCAAAATCTGAACACGAGATCAAAGATGCATAAAATGTCCATAAAATGTTTTATCCACCCATTATCTGCATCGCTTATCCTCAGTAGGGTCGCGGGGTGCCGGAGCCCATCCCAGCTATCTACGGGCAGTCGGAAGGGGACACCCTGAACTGGTTGCCAGCTAGTCACAGGATACACAGGGACAGATTTTTATTCATTTCTTATGTTTTTAAATTATTATTCTATTACAGGTTATTAAATATGGAAGAAATGTGCATGGATATATAATATCATGAGACCTTCTTCAAGACTTTAGTAAGACGACCGATTGGGGGTAAATTCGGACCACGTCAGGAAAAAAAATTAGAATATGTGGTTGAGAAGACATTAAGAAGACCCCATGGTTCCTCCGAAAGATTTTTCCGTGGTTGGAAGTTAAAAAAGGTTATTTATAATACACAGCAAAAACTGGTTGAAAAGATTTTTGAAAAATGCCTGATATTCAGCTCGAATATGTATTTTTTTCTCCAAAATGTTTAAAAGACGACTTTTTAAAAGCTAAATTTGTATGCTTTTTACGAACTAAACATTCATCCATCCGTTATCTGCGCCGCTTATCCTCATTCGGGTCGCGGGTGTGCCGGGCAGTGGGCCAGGGGACACCCTCAACTGGTTGTCAGCCAGTCACAGGAAACACCGAGACAGACAACTCACTCGCTCATTCACACCTAGGGACATTTTGGACCGGCCAATTAACCTGACCTGCATGTTTTCGGAATATGGGAGGAAACCGTTATGCCGGAGGGAACCCATTCAAGCACGGGGAGAACATGCAAACTCCGCACAGGCGGATTCGATCCCATGACCACAGAACTATGCTAACCACTCAGCCGCCGTGTCACCCAAGAACTAAGCAGGAAAAAAAAAAAGTTTGATAAGACGTTCCAAATTCTCTCTTGTCATTAAAAAGACACGTTTTTGGGGACTAAATTTGAACTGTTTTAGATCAAATAAGCAGGAAGAAAATGGTTGAAAAGAATCTCTGTTTTGATGAAAAAAAAAACCCGTCTTTTTCAAGGCGTTGAAAATATGGCTTCTTGGGGGCAAATGTGAACCACATTCGGCGAAATTTTTTGTTTTTTTAAACAAACTCTTGCCTCTTAAATTAAATCATTTCATTGAATTACTGGCGCAAATGTTGCCGAGCTAATCTCAAGTTTAGGTTAGCAACGCTTGTTAATCTTAAAAGTTGTTTTAGCGAATCAATAAAATCTTGCATAGTTGCATAGCACAATTTGCCAGAGAGCATTATACAAACAGGGTGACATCGTAAATGGATCAACTCGATACGCCTGGTAATGTAAACAATTCTTTGCTGAGGATGAAAAACATACCCCTTATATTTTCTTTTTATGTATATGATTTGAAATATAATGTGAGCTACTTAGTGGTTGCAATGTCCTCAATTAAACAAATGAATAAAAATACATCTTTACTGATTTGAATCGAAACGAGTGAATTACGCCAATTTCATAGCTGTCAACCTCCACGGCTCCATGCCCTGACAAACTGTCGTATTTTCCTTTACAAAATACAAAATAATCTTACACCATATTTTTATTTCAAACGTGTTTATTTATGTAGTTTAACATGTTATATTGTACATGTGTTTCGTTATATCATATATATTGTTAATTAAAATTTTGTTGTGAGATAGAGTTGCTCGACATGAGTGAGGTTTATTATAAAAAAGTTAAAAAACTAAGCAGCTTGGACGTTCACTGTAGAAGGAAAAAAAAATGCAAATATAATCAAGTAGAATTTTCTTATTCAAATTATGAATTCATTTTCTGCATTAAATTATTTATGGTAATATACTGATCAAAGGGATAACCACAAACCTGTCTTTTTTCATTTTCTCCTTTTATACTTCCTTTTTTTCTTAACTTCTTTATGCAACATCATAATTCGTACTATACTGCATCAAAGCAAGTGAGATGTTTAAGAGCCGGCTCTCTTTAATGAGTTGAGCCGAAAAAGCCGATTCTCTAAAAAGAGATGGACTTCCTTTCACTACACAACTCAAACTCGTTTGACTTGATTGATTTGCCATACGTGATAACCATAATTGACAAATTTGCGTTTTTCCGTACAGATTTTCTTGTACGTCGTACACGTCTTAGAATGCACAATAAAGTACTTTGTACAGCAAAAACGTACAGGTTGACAGGTATGCAATTTCCCGAGCGGGAAAACAGTACATTTTCGGAGCGTTTAGCTGGTTGCTACGGTTACTCTTTTCAGCAGTCGGTAGGTAAGAAAGGTTTTTCATAGTGATCGGCGCCACCCGCTGTTGCAGGTAGAAGCTATTGACCCGCCGGCGCGTGTACTTTTGTGTACTTTTGTGTAAATGTCAAAGACCATCACGGGAGCTAGCTCGGGCGTTTAGTTGATCGCGGCGCTAGCCAAAACAAACATGTCAGCCCCACGCCGGGCACCAGATTGAGAAGGAGACGGACAGATGTAAACAAAATGAAGCCAACACTTGAACTTTAACGGGTTGAATGTAAAGAAAAAATGTAGTCCCGGCACGATAAAATACATAGCACTAGCATACTGGGTTCACACGCGGTTGCTTTAATGAATGAGTAAATGACCTTTAGTCTCATTATACAATCGTGCAACTAAATTGGAGGGTATCTCCTTTCACTGCAAAGTAAGATGAATTGAAATGATACAAATTAAGTTGAACCAATTTTTTTTATTTGAAAGCAACAAAAACAGCAATAGTGGGAAAATAAGCCAAAACTGTGAGGAGGGAAAGGGATTTTTTTTACCCCCAAATTTGACACTATTAATAAACTATGTTCGAAAGATGTTAGAGAGACACAAAGGACACGTCTGAAAGACATCTTACTTGGGTTGCTAAAAAACCCCACCTTTAAGACGTATAAAACAACTCTCAACAATAAAAAGCATTTAGCTTACATATAGATGTGAGCAAAACAGCTAATTTGAACTTGTAGCTTGCTATACCACATATGTGCCAGAAACGCGATGAAGTAATTCACAGCTAGCTGAAATAAACTGATGTTAGCGCAACAAAGCTCAATCGAACTTGAGGCTAGTTAGCCAACGCCAGGAATTCAATGAAATGATAGCATTGACAGAAATAAAAGTTTTAATATATTTACAAACAAAACGGAGTTTCCCCCGCGCCTTGCTATGCAATCAGCCAGGAGTTAAATGAAAATAAGACAGAACGCAAACATTTGACATACAGTCACAATCAGCTAGCAAATAAATGTTGTTAGCACAAAAAGCTAGCTTGAAGTTGACATTGACGTTGAATGGAAGTTGACATTACAAAACAAAATAATTTTATATATTTATAATTCTAAAAGTAGTTCTTTTATCTGCATTTCCATTTGGAGGGAAACAAGAAAACAAAACTGTTTTTCTGTAGTGGTAGCTTGCGCGGCAACACGTGCATTCCATTGCATTACTATGCAACTAGGCAGGATTTATTTTTAAATAAGTGCCGTAAAAAAACTAAAAGCTACTAGCTACCTACCTAGCCAAATGATGTTAACACAATAAAGCTAACTTGAACCAGCTTGCAGACATTTGCGTCAGGAATTCAATGAACAAAAACAAGTTAGTATTCATTGCGATTCTAAAAGTATGTTCTCATTTTTCTGTATTTCTAAAAGGAGGAAACAAAAACAAAAACAAAATGTATTTCGCTGAACTCACTAGCTTGTGCAACGGCACACGTTCTAGAGCTCGTTGCTATGCAACCAGGCGGGATTTAACAAAAAAAATTAACTACAAACAGTACTGTGTAGCTAGCTTACAAATTGACGTTAGCACAATAGAGCTAACTAACCGGCCTAGAAAGGGATAGTCACCGCCAGGCTGTACATTCCCAAGATAGACAACAGGAAGTGGTGCCCCTACGACACAGGTGGTTAAGGGATCCGTGAGCCATGTGAAACTCTAAGCTAGCTAGCCGACGTTTTTTATACATCTATATTTATCTTTTGAAACTTCTTTCTCTTGTATGTTGAATCTTTTCTGTGATTCCTATTGGTGGGAAACAAAAGCAAAATGCAAAATGGATTTGACTGTGTTTGCTAGCTTGCGCGGCAACGCAGCTTTCCCCGCACGTTGCTATGCAACCAGCCAGGAGTTAATTTATCGGTAAGTACTCGTCCGTCTCCCGCCGGAGTCGACATCATCAATCTCTTTGTGCCCCCCTCTCTCGTCTCGTCTCGCTAGCTAGCTAGCGTCCACCTCGTCACTATGTCATTCCTCAAAACAAAGGCGCACTTTGTCAAAAGTGTTTGATGTCGAACTGAAGCTGTAATCCCCCAAGTGAAGAATGAAGGCGTAAACGGAACATGTGTGCGAAGGCCGAGGATTAATGATCAAGGTTGTAGCGCTAATTAACTGGACACTGATTAATTCCTCTTAGCACCGGTGACCTCATCATTTTTGACGGCTTTCTCTTATTCGTTCCTCCCCCTGTCCTTCGACGCCGGCTTAATTAAAGAGAAGGAGCTTTTAGCCGCCAGCCCTAGCGGCTGCCAGTCAGGCGCGCGCCCGGGTTGAAATCGGCTAATAACGACGTCTCGGTATCGTCTCCTCACAGGTGACATTTGGGACCGTGTCCCGGATGTGACCCAAACGGCTCGTTTATTGTATTCCTCGAAAATACCAACTATAAACCGATACTTTTTTACGAGGCTCTCAAACGTTCGGCTTAACGTTAACATGGTGCCCTCAAGCACCCACGTGCATACCTGTCAACCTGTACGTTTTTGCCGTACAAAGTACGTTTATTATGCATTTTAAGACGTGTACGACGTACAAGAAATTCTGTACGGAAAAACGCAAATTTGTCAATGATGGGTACCATCCGGTATACACCGACTATCACGAAACGGCAAATCAATCAAGTCAAACGAGTTCGCCGCCGTAGCCTCTATCTCTGTATGTTTTTTTTCGTTGCAAACGAAGCGAGTGATTTGATGCTACTGTGCGCATGCATCTCCCGCCTCGGATTTCATGTGGTAGTTATGTAGTGAAAGGAAGTCCGTCTCTTTTTAGAGAACCAGCTTTTTCGGCTCAACTCATTAAAGAGAGCCGGCTCTCAAACGGCTCACTTGCTTTGATGCATTATATTACGAATAATTATGTTAAGAAAAAAAAGGAAGTATAAAAGGAGAAAATGGAAAAAAGACAGGTTTGTAGGTATCCCTTTAATCAGTTCATTACAAACAATAATCTAATGCAGAAAATGAATTAATAATTTGAATAAGAAAATGTATTATTCCACTTATTTATATTTGCATGTATTTTTTTCTTCTACAGTGAACGTCCGAGCTACTTCATTTTTTAACCTTTTTTATAATAAACCTCATTTATGTCGAGCAACTCGGTATCTCGAAACAACATGTTAATTAACAATATATATGATATAATGAAACACATGTAAAATACAACATGTTAAACTACTTCAATAAACACGTTTGAAAAAAATATGGTGTAAAACTATTTTGTATCTTGTAAGGAAAAATACAACATTTTGTCAGGGCATGGAGCCATGGAGGTTGACAGGTATGCGGGTGCGCTCGGGAACCTTTGCTGAAAATAGCTCACTAGTGCTGCGTCATTGTGATTTTCTCGTAAAATGATTTTTTTAGTGGTCGACCGAGTCAATTTAACCCCACTTCCTACTTCACTCTCATTTTCTCATTCTTTCTTGCTCTTTTTCTCTCGCATTTTCTTTCTTTTTCTTCTCGCTCTTTCTGTCAAACTTTCTGTTTTTTTCTCTTTCTTTTTCGTTTCCTCTTGTTTTCTCTTTTTTTGTCACGGCCAGAACGGAAGTAGGACCCAGATGCGTAACGTTAATCACAAGTTTATTGAAATATAGAGCAAAGGCAGCGCCCGCGATCCGGTGCTCGCTGGACGAGGGAAGCAAGCCGCTCACAGAATCGGAATGTGTTCCGAATGCGGAAGTGGATCTTCCGGAGCGGGAGATCGTAGTGTAGAAGACGGAAAAACGGGTCGTTAGCCGGGACGGGAGAGCAAAACGTGGTCGGGGTCAAATAACGGGTCGTAGCCGGAGCCAAACGGGGAAGGCAGGAACGGACGGGTGGAAAATGGGTGAAAAAGCGGGACCCACGGGAGTCAGAGTCAAAGTGCTTGCCTTGTAGAAAAAGAGGTTCGCTGATGGACTGACAACAGGGAAGTGAAAGGACAGAGCTTAAGTAGGATGGGGAACCAATCAGGAAGCCCACAGCGGCTGGCGCCAAACGAGCGGGCACAGGTGAATGTAATCAGTCATCATGACACTTTTCTTCGCTCCCTTTCTTTCTGCCTCTAATAATTAACCTGGTAACAACATAGTACGTAGTTATTTTAGAAATGCAAATCAAACTAGGCGCCCTTTGCGCTAATAAGTACCAAAAAATTAGCTCTCAGTTTGAAAAAGGTTGGAGATCCTGCACTAGAGTGTCCTAAAACTATAAAAGACAGCAAAGTTTTGCTTTTGGTTAGAATACTGTATGAAACCTGAAAAAAAAATTTGGGAGGCTAAATTCGGACCACTATGCACAAAATGTATCTCTATCTATATACCAAAGCCATATCCCCCTCGTGGGAGGTGGGTAGAGTCAAGAACACACTCACATTCACCAAACATTCCTTCCCCATCGCTCTTCCCAACCTGACACCTTCCTTTGCAGGTAGGTGGCTGATTTGCATGCGATGTGAGTAATATGCTTAGATCTGTGTGCTGCTCCAGAAAACTAAAATTCTCCCACTGCATCTCCTGCATGACATAAGAGGCGTCTATAAGGGGCGTAACGAGGTGGCTGGGAATCCTCTCCTCTGTATCAATCTCCCAGAAGGAGTCAAGATCGCGCAGAGGGTGAAAGAGGAGTCCCCCTCAACCACACTAAGACTTTGGGTGCTGAATGAGCATGGTTTCAGGCAAAATAAAAAGCAAAAATGTGAGAAAAGATGTTGACAAGATATCATGATTCCGTCCAATACATTTTGGGTTTAAAGAGATGGTCATTTTTGCTGAGCTGGGTTTAGACCACTTTAATTGAAATAAACAGACCAAAAAAGTCAAGGTTATGTCCAAAAGACGTCTTTAAAAACTCTTATAAAACACATTGAAAAGAGCTGAATTAAAACATTTTAAAATGAAATAAACAGCAACAAAAAGGATGCATAGAAACTTAAAAAGGAGAAATTTTGATCAAAATCATTATTTTTTTAAGACATTGGAAATACAACTTTTGGAAGGGTGGGAATTTTGACCATTTTAGACGAGATATACAGGAAAAATTGGATGTAAAGATGTTAAAAAGACAACCAGGTTCTGTCCAAAAGACACGCGTTTCAAGGTGATAAAAAGACGACTTTCTGCTATTTTAGATTAAATAAACAGAAGAAAATGGTTGAAATGATGTTAAAGACGTCAAGGTTGCATTCAAAATACTTTATACTTAGTATAAATATAAAATGTGGGAAAAAAACGTTTTTTGGGGATGTTGAGTAGAGGACTTTTGACTTTACATGAAATGAACAGCAAAAAAGACGTGAAGGTTCTGTCGAAAGAACGTATTTTTAGCTTGAAAATAACGTATCTAAAAACTAGTTAAAAAAACATTGAAATTTGGTTTTTTGGTTGGAATATCAAAATTTGGGCACTTTAAAATTTAAAGAAACAGCAAAAGCTTGTTGAAAAGATGTTAAAAAGACATCCAGGTTCGGTCCCAAAGACAAGTGTTTCGTGTTAGAAAAGCATTTTTTCAAGAAAATGAAAATATGACTTACTGAGAGCGGATTTTGGGTAATTTTAAATAAAATAAGCAGCAAAAACTTGTTAAAAATACATTAAAAGATGTCAAGGTTCCTTCGTCCTTTTTTGGTTGAAAAAAATAACATCTTATGAGGGGGCTAAATTTGGACCCCACACAAAACAAATAGCAATAGTAACGTCCAAATGACAGCTTCGGTTGAAAATAATCTATTTTTCAGGATTTTTAAAAGATTGCTTTTGGTAATCAAAATTTGGACAACTTCAGACAAAATAAACTGATTTCAAAAACGTTTAAAAAAAAAGCCAAGGTTTCCATCCAACAGATCTTTTCTTGGGCTGCAAATAATGTATTTTTTAGATGATAAAAACAAAACTTTCTGGGGAACGGAATTAAGGCGAATTTAGATCAAATAAACAGCAAAAATTGTCATGGTTGCCCATTGCCCTCACTTGGGTCCGTCGATTTGGCGCTAGCTGCTGCTCGTTGCCTGATTGGCTTCCCTCCTATTTAAACTCAGTGCTCTCATTCACTCCTTGTCAGTCCGTCAACGAACCTCTACACTCGCAAGAAATGTATTTTAACTCTGTCTGGTATATTGCGCGTGTATCCAATATCCGGTATCGATCCCGTCTGGCCCGTCCTGTCCAGCATTTTGCTTGTGTATCCAGTATCCGGTATCGATTCTGTCTGTCCTGCCCTGTCCGGTATCTTGCTCATGTATCCTGTATCCGGTATCGATCGCGTCTGTCCCGTCCTGTCTGTTATCTTGTTCCAGTATCCGGTATCGATTCTGTTTGTCCTGCCCTGTCCGGTATCTTGCTCATGTATCCAGTAACCGGTATCGATCGGGTCTGTCCTGTCCAGTATCTTGCTCCAGTATCCGGTATCGATTCCGTCCCTCCTGTCCGGTTTCTGCGTATGGCTTCCTGTTTTCCTGCGCCTGACTTCTCTGTCTCACATCTTCCGCCCAGAGATCGCCGAACCACTGGCGTTTGTGTTCATGCGCATGTCTGCCCAAATCCCGTAAAATAAAGCTTGTGTGAAAACGTTATTTGTTAAATTGTTGAGAAATGTTAAAAAGTTCTGTCCCAAAAACGCCTTTTGGAGGGGGATTGAATTATTAAAGTGGCAAGGCAGCTGAATGGTTAGCGTGTCCACGGCACATGTTCTCCCCGTGCTTGCGTGGGTTTCCTCCGGGCACTCTGGTTTCCTTCCACATTCCAAAAACATGCATGTTAGAATGATTGGCCGGTCCGAATTGTCCCTAGGTGTGAATGAGCGAGTGAATTGTCTGTCCCTGTGTGCCCTGCGATTGGCCGGCAACCAGTTCAGGGTGTCCCCTGCCCACTGCCCGGAGATAGCTGGTATGGGCTCCAGCACCCCCCGCGACCCTACTCAGGATAAGCAGTGCAGATAATGGATGAATGGATAATTCAGACCAAATAAACTTTTGTCCAAAACACGTCTAATTTTGGTTTCTCTTTCAAGTAGTTAAAAAAGACGACTTCTAGGGCTAAACTTGGGCCTCTTTAGACCACATACACCCAACATAGGCTGTTTCTGGACTCAATTTAGATTTAAAGATGGCAAAAACTGTTTGCAAATATGTTGAAAAGATGCTGAAAAAATGCCAAATCTCATTGCAGTTTCTATTCTCTTCCCATCTCTCTCTCAGCTCATTCTTTTATCTGGAACTTATCGAGAAGGACAAAAAAAGTGAGTTAATGTCTGCGGCCGATTTATGGGCAGCTGCCGGCGGCGCCGTCACCTCATGAAGCAAAGACAGGAATTAAATCTCTCAGAAGGAGAACAAAAGGTGAGAAATGACAAAAAAGAGCTCCAGGGGGGAAAAGGAAGTTGAAATTAAACATTTTCATACATTTTTCAGATTTATTGCAACTAATCACGTCTATGCGTTGTACTGATTAGTCTAGGTTCATGCCTTGGCCACCAAGGGGCAGTAAACATACACTACAGCAGGGCTGGGCAATTATTTGAAGACGCAGGCCACATTATAATAAAAAATGTGGCCCCCGAGCCGATCTTGGAGAACTATCCAATTTTTTTTTCATTTATCAATACTGCAAATGCACATGCAGGTATCTACATGTTAAATTTCTTTATGTTTGTTTGTATATAGATTTGTTTCATCAAATTGGTTTTGAAAAATACTACATGGGTTCCCTGTTTTAAGCACTACATTTCATATTTAGTTTTGTAGTATTACTGTACTTCTATGTTTTTGGATTTTTGTAGTGTTTCTGCCTCCACATTTTTGCAGTATTTCTGTAGTATTTTTGTAGTAATGAAGGTTCGCGGATCCCTTAACCTCCTGGGTTGTCAGGGCATCAATGAGGATGCAACTCTGGACAGCTTTCTCAACTGTTGATGGTCCCTGGCCCATTTTTGGGTCGATGCAAAATTGGCACCAGTCCATTCCTTAATGTTGTCGGTACAGTTCAATTTTGATCCTCCTCTCTTCCTGCCCCCTTGAGCAGTCCCCTGGAGAATAATCTTGGCCAGTCCTGATAATCGTGTGACATGACCATACCACTGAAGTTTTCATCCGCGGCAGTTGACAACAGTTCTTCGTAGGGTCCAATGTGCCCTCTGATGGTGTTGCGCACTGTTTCAAAGCATGGGCAAAGAAGCTTATGCCTAGAAGATTTCTGAAGCATCACACCTCGATGGCCTAGATTTTCTTTCCAGTTTTGCTGTGAGAGTCAATGTCTCGCAAGCGTAGAGAAGGATGGAAGTAACCAGCGCTTGCACGAGTCTGATATTTGATTTCACTGCTATGTTCTTGTCACTCCAGATGATTTTAAATCTGGCAAGAGTGGCTGTGGTTTGAGCCATCTTGGCCATGATTTCTGGTTTTGACACCTGTTCTGATATGACAGCTCCAAAATATTCAAATTCGGTGACAGGTTCTAGTTCTCTGTCGTTGATGGTGATGTTTGTGGTGATACCTTGGGGATTGTAAGTCATTACTTTTGTTTTGTTCTGTGTGAAGGATCTTATATATTTGATTATAAAGGATTTTATACGATCGAATATGAATTACATTTAATGCAAAAGATATTCACGTGCTGGGCTGTGGTGCGAGGTCAGGGCACCCTGATAGAAAATGTTGTTTACAGGAACTGCGGGAACGGGACGTAAGGCTGATAATCAGCACATCCAGACGCAGAAAGGCCCTGATGACGTAAAAACGCTTAGTGTTGTTTTGAGTATTCCAGACATCGCAATGCTCTTCGACGAGATGGTGAAGCCCACGGGGGGCTTCCTTGGCACGCCCATGGGAGAAGTCGGCACGCCATTGTACGGGCAGAAGATGGCCAATAGGAGAGAGCTAAAGGACATCAGAAGGCTTCACACAGACTCAAACGTCACTAATTCGGCCGTTTTCGATGGAGTACGCGTACGAGTAAATTTTCAATGAAATTAAATCCGCCCCCGTGTGAAAATGTCGGCTTTCTTGTTCAGATTTTCCCTCAAAATTGTTGGGTGAATGTAGGTTGCGTTTGGTTAATGGAGTCAGATAACTAATTCGAACAATTTGGTAAATGGTACATTTTGATATTTAATTCCAAACATGTGCTGATTTCCATCCAATGATGCTTGATTCTTTGTCCAGGCGATTGACCAGATCTTTAAAATCCTGTTCGTCTACTGTCAATCCGGCAATATCATCAGCAAAACGGAGGTTAGTAATGTAGTATCCACAAATGCTGACTGTACCTCCATGTTGCTCCAGAGCTTCTGACATAATTCTCTCCAGGAAGATGTTGAATAAAGTTGGAGGGACCCCAACTGTAGTTCGAAACCACGCTCCAATGGTAACATTGATAAATACTGCACTGTTGGTATTGGCATACAGTTTTTCAAAGGTCTGAACAGGTTTCTGGCCCATGTACTTCCGCACGGTGACCCATAGAGCGGCTTGCCATATTGTGTCAAATGCCTTCTTGAAATCAACCAAGACGTGATAGAGGTTTCTCTGGGATTGTTGAAACCTCTCACATAGGATGCACAGATTAAAAATCTGTTCTGTGGTGCTCCTTCCCTCCCTGAAACTTGCCTGTTCTTCCGCTAAAATGTTTTCTGCCTGTGTTTTTAGTCTTTTTAGTAAGACTTTTAGCAAAACTTTACTCGCATAACTTTACTGGCTGATGAGACTGATGATTCAGTAGTTGGAGCATAGTCGGAGATTTCCTTTCTTTGGTAGCACAATCGCAAGTGATTTTGTCCATACAGATGGCCACTGTCCTTTGTATGTTACTTGGGTTTTATTTTTGTAGTATACCTGCAGTAATATTTTTGTGATATTTCTATATTAGTATATTTGTAGTATTTTCATAGGAGTATTTTTGTAGTATTTCTGTAATATATTTCCATAATAAAATGTAGTACAATATAATAGTAGTACTTTTGCCTGATTATAGTGATATTTTTGTAATATTAGTATTACTAACAGTATTTTTGTAATGTAGTATTCGTGCAGTGGTATTTTTGTGGTATTTATGCAGTAGTATTTTGTAGTATATCCATAATAGTATTTTTGTAGTATTGCCACAGTGCGGTATTATTTTTGTAGTATTTCTGTAGTGTTTCCATAATATAATTCTGTGTGTATTTACCATTTTTTTAGTATTTCTGGAGATGTATTTTCCTAGAATTTCTGTCGTAACACTTAATAATAATTGTGTATTATAGTATTACAGATGTGTTATTTTTGTAGTAGTTTCATAGTAGCATCTTTAGTATTTCTGTAGTATTGTTTAAAATATTTCCATCGTAAAATGTTTGGAGTATTTTGGAGTTCTTGGTATTTCTGTAGTAGTACTACTGTACTATACTTTTCATAGTAGTATTTTTGTAGTATTTCTATAGCATTTTTAAAATATGACTGTAATTTCATTTTTAATAGTATTTGTGTTGGAATATTTCTGTAGTAGAATTTTTGGATTATGGTATTACGGTAGTAGAATTTTTGTATTTTGTTATTACTGTAGTAGTTTTTGTAGTAGTTCTATAGAAAAATATTATATTAGATATATTAAATGTTTGGTTTTGTAATAAGACAAGAAAAAAAACTATTTTTTTAATGGTACTTTTTTTACTTTTATCTATATTGTCATTATATTTTGACCATTATTGTTTAGCAGGCCAAAAAAAAGCCTGTTGTGCCATGTGTGGCCCGCAGACCGTAGTTTGGCCACCCCAGCACACCAACTCCTATTTCATTATTTCAGAAATGCTGTAGTAAGAGTCACTTTTCAGGAAAAATAGTCTATTAAGTGTTATCTTTTTTTTTTAACATTGGCGTTTGTTCTTTAAAATTGATTTATTTGTGTGAACATGTCATCAAATCAATTTCACGTTACGATAATAAGTTTTCACGTCTGCCATCTAGTGGCAAAATCTACCATATCATAATCATTTATGTCTACTTCAAATGAGTCTTATTTTAGATTTTTTTTCGATGATGTTTGAATGATTTTTGTGAATGTTTTATTTTCATTGAATCAATTTCACGTTACGATTATAACTATTTTCATGTATGCCATCTAGTGGGGAAAACTGTTAATACGTCATCGTCCTATTATCGTTTTTAACCATTCTCTCGAAAAATGAAGTCGCCGGCGGCTCGCGGTAACCTACGTTTCACCTTTCGCCTTTCATCCTTTCATCTCATTGGTGTATTCACCCCCTCGCTAACCCCCCACTCGCCACACCCCCCCATCGCTAAAGGAATTGAACTCGAGGTGAACCGCCGAGCCGATAAACGGCGTGAAGGCCGTGGGAGGAGTCACGGCAGTAAGGCAAAAGTGGACGGGAAGGTGAAAAGGAGTGAGGACGGCCGAGGGGGGGGTCTCGAAGGGTCTCTGGGGGGGGTGCACTTGACGTTTAGAGCCGGAATGTATCATCCTTACAACCCTAATGCTCTTTAGGAAGATGTGAAAAACGTTTCCTGGCAAGCGAGCTTACCGGGGGCTACGTTTTTTGTTTTTTATTGTGGAGACTAAATCGAAGAGCGGGAAACATTGAAAGTGGGCAAACTAAGGAATGCTTGATTTGGTATACTGTACTGTTTAAAAAAATCAACACTTTGCCTAACCGCTGCTAGCTTAATGCTAAATCAAAATAATAGTATTTTTTTGTATCCTCCTGAAAAAGACTTTTTCAAGGATATTTTTCACATGAGAACAATATCAAACACTCCCTTTTAAGTGCTTGTTTCCTCCTCAGAAGTGAAATCATTTAAAAATGTTCATTTGGTCCTTTGAGTCAGATTCTATGTTCATTATCTTAATTGTCTCTCAATGGTTATTAAGAGAGTAATTTAAGTAGATTTTTTTTCAAAATCTGTTAATATTACACATATCGTTTTTTTTTTAAGTACTTTTGCATACCCTGTATATTTTTTAATGCTTTTCAGTACTTTTAGTACTTTTAAGTACGTTTCAGTACTTTTACATAAGTCTCAGTATTTTATTTTATTCATTTCTTTTCGGTACTTTTTCATATTTCATAACTTTTTCATGCTATTGAGTACCCTTTATTATTTTTTTGCACTTTTTAGTACTTTTCTATACTATTAAGTAATATCCATCACTTTTCATACGTTTCAGTAGTATTTCAAGTACATTGCTGTACTTTTCAGTACCTTTTGTACTTCTTTTTAATACTTTTTGTTACTTTTAACTAGTTTTTCATATGTTCCAGTAATACCTTCTACTTATCATTTCTGGTCAGTAATTTCCAGTATTTTTTCATTTTTTTTTTAGTACTTGTTGTACCTGTTATACGTTCTGTATTTGTAAAATAATTTTTACTTCTTTTTCATACATTTAAGAACTTTTTTTTTTTTTTCCAGTACATTTTCGTACTTTTTAGTATTTTGCGTACGTTCTAGTACTTTTGAGTACCTTTTGTTCTTTCTAATACTTTTCAATACCTTTGAGTATATTTTAATACTTTTCAGTACCTTTTTTACTCTTTACTCTCTCAAATATGTTTGACTACTTTTTAGTACTTTTTCAGCAATTTTCAGTACCTTTTGTACTTTTTAGTACTTTTCAATGTGTTTCTATATGTTTCTGAACTTTTTCATAATTTTCAGTTCAGTCCTTCGGTGATTTTAGTACTTTATATTTTTTAATATTATCTTTTTTTTAACTTTTTTTATATTTACGTCTTTATTTTCATAACTCACTCTGTGAGAGAAGCTCGTGTTTTATCTTTTGCTATAATAATTCATGGCGTACTAACTTTTTGTGTCATAAATAAGATAAGAGTCTTTCTTTCCTTTAAAATACAAATGATTACCCTTTTCAAATATTAATTCGGGGGAAAAAAATCCTTCCTCCCCTTTTCCTTCTGCACTGCAGTTTTTTTTTTTCTTTTTCTGAGAACTCACAATCGCATTCTTCTGCCTTCTTACGACCCCCCTCAAAATAAAAAATAATGGCCGCCCCCTTGCAAGACTCCCGTGTGGCCGGCGGCCATTTTTTTCTTGGCCATTTCTTGTTTACGCTCTCATAAATGATGAGCAGCGGCTCCCGCTGGCGTGTAAATCCGCCATTTTAATTTACAGCAGCCAGACCGGGCCGTGGGGGGGGGCGCCGCTATCTTATTTCACACCTTTATAACTTTTTGCTACAGCCAGGAAGTCCTTTTGGGGAAGGAGACGCAGGGATTTTGGTATGCATTGTGTTTTGCAGCAGACGACACGCACTAAATGCTGTCACGGGGCAGGTGGCAGAGGGCTTTGTGTGTGTGTGTGTGTGTGTTGGGTGGGTGGGCGTGACTGTCTGTGTGCTCGACTGTAATATGAAATGAAATGAAATGATCTGCATTTATATAGCGCTTTTCAAGTCAATGACTTCCCAAAGCGCTTTACAATGTGCTCCACATTTCCCAATAGCGGCCTTGCAGCCATGTAAGGCGCTAACCTGCTTATTGGGGGTATTAGGGGTTCAGTGTCTTACCCAAGGACACTTCGACATGTAACACGGATGAGGCGGGATTCGAACTGGGATCCCTTGATCCCAAGACGAGCGCTCTACCTCCTGAGCCACTGCCGCCCCAATAGGCTGGTGTATGCTGTCATTCAAAGAGCATGGCGGGCAAATTCAATTTGTCCACCACAACAAAACTGCGAAGCACGGCGACCACTATCATTTTAGCAGCTTGTTGGATTGAAAATAAATCATCAATTAAATTGGACTCTGAAGAAAGTCAAAAGAGCGCAAATAAATGGTGATCACCAGTGGGAGCTTTAAGCATTGTTAGTAGGTCCGGAAAGAAACTTAAGCGGCGTTGGAAGAAAAAACAATAGCAAGGCAGCAGATCAGGCCTAATGTTATGGCTAGGCCAGTAACAACTCTCACAAGCTACTCTTGCCGAGCATCTATCATACCAACGCCAGATTACCCATAAAACGGATGACCTAGAGCTATAACTCGTGGGAAACCGCAACATCTGTGACTCTTGTATTTTAATAATCATGGAGACCGAGCTGACTCTGAGGATACCCGATGCGAGCGTGCAGCTAGCTAGCCGCTCTCTACATTGCTTTTTTACACTGAAAGGAAAAGCCTTCCAATTTTGTTGTGCTTTTGTTTAATGACAATAAAGACAATTCACCTTACTGCAATTCTGTCTTCTGTGTTTTTTTTATTTATAGCCGCTATTGGTGTGTGAGTGTGTGTGTGAATGGGTAAGTGTGAAGCACATTGTAAAGCACTTTGGGAGGTCTTCATTGACTTGACAAGCGCTAGATAAATGCAGACCATTTACCATTTATTTGTAGATCTATAAGTAGGCCATGAGTTTGACATAAGAGACCCCATTAAGTTTGAAATGTGTATGTTTTTGGGCACGCAAAATAATAGTCGGAAAAATGCCGTAGCAATGGGCCAAAAAACCCCCCATTCTATTCAGCATCATAAAATTAAAAAAACTGACAGGGAGGGGTCTTCATATCCTGGAGGGTCTACTGTATTGGGTTTGAAACTTGAAACGCTCCTTGCCTTGACCTGATTTTTCATGGGTAAATTGATTTTTTTGATAGAAGGTCCAGATTGAAGATTTAGTTCTTGAAGTAAATGTGACTCAAGTCCAACTCAGAAGTCATAAGTGTGGATCACATTGTAAAGCGCTTTGGGAGATCTTAAAAAAAGCTACAGAAATGCAGTCTATTTACCATAAGTGGTCTATGGTCACGCTTTCGCCACCAGGGATCAGTAAACAAACACTACAGCTGCTTGTATTCTCCGTACTACAGTAATAGGAGTTACTCTTGACAGAGTAAAAATGATATATTCTTTTGAGTCTTATTATAGCATTTCTTGCATTGATGATTGATTAATTTATTAGATGTTTTGCAGTGGTTAGCGCGTGTGCGGCACAGTTCTGAGGTAATGGGTTCAAATCCAGCTACCGGACTTCCTGTGCGGAGTTTCTATGTTCTCCCCGTGCTTGTGTGGGTTTCTTCCGGGCACTCCGGTTTCCTCCCACATTCCAAAAACATGCATTGCAGGTGAATTGGCCGGTCCAAATTGTCCCTAGGTGTGAATGAGCGAGCGAGTTGTCTGTCTCTGTGTGCACTGTGACTGGCTGGGGACCAGTTCAGGGTGTCCCCTGCCCACTGCCCGAAGATAGCTGGGATGGGCTCCAGCACCCCCCGCGACCCTACTGAGAATAAGCAGTGCAGATAATGGATGGATGGATGTCCTCCACCTAGTGGTGAAAGCTATCATTATGCTGTAATTTATCTAACCATTCTCCTTTTTTAGTGTCATATTGTAGCATTTTTTAGATTCATGTTTCAAAATGGATAATTGTGTAAGAATCTTTTCTTTAATATATCAATTTCACGTTACTATTATAACGTGCCATCGAGTAGCAAAAACTATAATTACGTCATCAACTTTTTTGTGTAGTTCAACTGTTTTCCCTTTATGAGTTGTGTTGCCCTTACGGCAACTCTTTTTCTTTCATAAATTGGTTACTGTGTTTAAAATGTAATTCAAGGCTAAAAATTGATGTACATTCATTAGGAAACGTTCAACATAAAAAAATAGTGTTTACTTGATCTTTAAGTTGATAGGAGTAGTGACAAAATACTTCTCTTGGGTTTCCTGTGTCACGATTCCGCCAGCTCAACATAAACAGAGAATCGGACAATGGCAGACAGGACTGTTGCATGTCCAATCCATCTCCATCCATGATGAAGTATTAACAAGGCAAGGCCGTAGGTTTCTGAAAGTGTTCATATAATGTATGAAAATTATATCTTGTTATAGTTGAGACAAATGTAAGGTTTATGCAATTTATTTTTGCGAACATATTGGCACATTGTCTCAATGCATTCAATTTTACTTTTGCAGTTTACACAATCCTGAGAAGGAATTGAAACTTTAATGACACGTCTCCTGCTGTCAAGATCCTTTGGTGGTTTAGCTCGCTGTCATATTGATGAGACTACACGAGTCTTATTCTACAATATTTCGCATTGTTGTTTGTTTTTTTAAGTTGATTGATTCGTGAGAATTTTTTATTTATGGAATTTGGGTGAAGAGCCAAAACATTTCGTTCACTTTGTTAACACCTAGTTCTATCCCCCCATGTCCCCCTTCTTTTTTTGTACCTGCAGGCTTCTGATTATTTTCTTTCTTTCTTTCTTTTTTTTTTTTTTACCGCAGACGGTGGCGGGTTTTTACAAGTGCGGGATAAAAACTGCTCATCTCGAACCTATTTGATTCGGGCTCCGCCGTCCTCTGCCAAGGACAAGAAACCAGAAAAGACGCCCGAGCCAGACGTTGTAAAAGAGATAAAAATGCAACCCCCCTTGCCCCCCCCACAAAGGAAAAAAATATGTATACCTGAAAGGAGTTTTCAGACAGGATTGATTTGAAACGAGTGGATTTGTCTTGCATAAAGAGGGAACATGTACAGTTCATCTTAATGTATTCAAGCTAAGGTATATTGTAAATAAATTGAATAAATAATGAAACCAATAATTAAATATATATATGATTGTTTTTGTGCCAATTTTATGAAGGAAAAAAAATATACAAACTAATACAAGGACCCAAATAACTAAATAAATGAATAAACAAATAAACTTATAATAAAAAATAACTTCATAAATAAACAAATGAATAAATGAATACATAAATAACTAATTTTGTGCAATTTTAATGAGGAAAAAATACATTCATAAATACACAGACCCCCAAATAAATAAATGCAAGAAAAAAACAAATAAACTAATAAATAAATAACTGCATGAATAAAAATAAAAACTAAACAAATGTTTGTGCATATTCACATAGAGACAAAATCATATAAAATACAAAAACTGCAAATAAATTAATAAATAAACAAATCAAAAATACACAAATGAATAAATGAATAAGAAATAAATGAATAAATAAACATAAATATAAAAATAAAAATTGATCAAATGTATGCAAATTTTACATACAGAAAAACACACAAATTTAAAAATAAACAACACAAACAAACACATCAAAAGACACTACAAATGAATACATTAATAAATGTATCAATAAAAAATAACCGTGAATGAAATGTGTGCAAAATCTACGTAGAAGAAAATACACAAATGGATACAAAGACCCCAAATAAATTAAAAAAAACAAACAACAACAAAAAAAAGATAAATTGAGATGCATAGCGCATACAAATAAATAAATGAAATAATAAATAAGTAAATCAATATATGTTTTTGGTGAAACGTTTCATCTAGATAAAAGTACATGAAAAAATGCAAAACCCATAAAAACAAAAAATCAACTCCAAACATTGCTTTTTTTAAGGAATAATTTTCCTTATTGTTATATATTTCAACTAATTCCTCTCCTAAAATAATAAAAAGAGCACAAATAATCTTATGTGGCATATGACAAAAATTGATCAAGTATTTATCCATCCATTCATTATCTGCACCGCTTATCCGCAGTAGGGTCGCGGGGATGCTGGAGCCCATCCCAGCTGTCCTCGGGCAGTGGGCAGGGGACACCCTCAACTGGATGCCAGCCAATCACAGGGAACAGAGACAAACAGCCATTCACACATAGGGACAATTTGAACCGGCCAATGAACCTGACATGCATGTTTTTGGAATGTGGGAGCAAACCGGAGTGCCCGAAGGAAACCCACGCAAGCACGGGGAGAACATGCAAACTCCACACAGGAAGGTTTGATCTCATGACCTCCGAACTGTGCTGCATACGCGCTAACCACTGCGCTGCTGCGCTGCCCGTCAAGTATTTATTTGTTTGCAATTCTTTATTTAATGTGTTTTATTTATTGTTATTGTTATTATTAAAATATCTATTCATTGTATATCAATTGTATTTATTTATTTAACATTTTTTATTAAATATTTATCTATTTTATTATTTATTTTAATTTCGAATTTATTCATGCTTACAAAGATAAGAAAAACGGTGTGGAGGTCCGGAGTTTAATTCCATTTACTGAAGCCTCCCCATGCGGAGTTTGCATGTTCTCCCTGTGCTTCTGCGGATTACCTCCGTGCACCCCGGTTTGACATGATTAGACTTTATTATTTCAATGCAAAAATGGACAGTGACTTCATGCTCGTCACGCCAGCTTTTTGTTAGTGTAGCATAAAACTGGCGAAAATAACATTAGGCCTTGAAAGAATCTGCAATGATGACACAAGCCAGAAGATGGCATCAGCGAGTAAATTAGATCCAACTTCTGTACCTTTGATTATCCGTATCATATGATATCTGTGAGGAAAATGCTTCCTTCATCCTAACCCAAAACGCTAACCAAGCCATCCCGCTTACCTTGGCGCTCGACATGAAACGCCGCACATAATAAAGGCCTTGCATAGTCGTTGGCGGAAAATTGGGGGATTCGGAAGAGATGAAAGGTGGCGCCTCGACCCACTTTGACTCCACAATCCCCCCACCGACCACCCCTGCACTCGTTCGACAAGGTTGTACACGTCGAGCTTTGATGCGCGTCGCCGGCTTTTTTTCCCGTTTCTTTCATTTCATCATTTGTCGGAAGGGGGCACGGAAGGGGGGGCGCCGCAGTTCCGTTCATTCCATTCCGTCGCAATCGTCAAATAAATGACATAAGCCGCTGCTCCTGCGGCGCCGCAGCCGGCAACACGGCAGTCATTCGTACACGGACAGACACGATGTGGTGGAGCAGTTCCTGACACTATGCACTAGTAGAAAATGTTTCTTCTTAAGTTAAGTTTATTAATGTTTTTGTTTACGTCAAATCAAAAATTTGGGTGCTAATATAGTGCCAGATTTTTACTTTCTGCCGCACCCTAACTATGTTCCCTCTAATTGTCCAGGGGTCTGAGCGTTCACACAAAGTCGGTGAGCAACGCTTGAAAAAACAGTGAGCAACCATTATCCCAATTGTGGCAAGATAATTCATTATCAAACATGTCCAAAACTTGACATCAAGTTACATTTTGCTGAGTTTTCGGCAATGCAGAATTATTTTTCTCTTTTGAATGAATTGACTCATGTACTATTGCAAAGGTTGGACGGCCTACAAACGTCGTTTGTTCTTACAATTCTTTCACAAGATATCCATTTCTTTTTATTTCCTGATATATTTTGTCGCATATATTAACATTTTTGGGGGCTTATTTAGTCGGTCGTAAGATACAGAACTGTACTTAATCACATTTTTTAGTGGAAGTACAATGTTGGCAACAAGATTCACTTGATATAATTGGAAATTATTTGAATGCAACACAAACTTTTTTTTCTTTTTTCAGTGTTTTTTTTTCTACTTTTTAAAACAATTCCTTAAAAAAAATCTGATTGTATTTATTTTTTCCGAGCTAATGCTTTTATCTTTTTGTTCTCTATTTACTTTTTCCTACATTTCTTTCTTTTCTTTTTTTCTGGCTTTTTTCTAATTTTTTCCTTCTTTTTTTCCTCTTCCTTTTGTTTCTTTTTTTTCTCAGTTTTTCACTACTTTTTCATTTTGGTATTTTTTTTCTTTTTTGTTCTATTCCCCCCTTTCCTTTAAGTCATTTTTTGCATAATTTTACTTAATATTTGGTCATGTTGGGATTAAAGAAGCAAAAACAACCTTAAGAGCCGTTTAGGACCCGAAAGAGCCGGTTCCTTTTACTGAGCCGAGCCGAAGAAGCCGGTTCTCGACATACTCTACTAACTTTACTCAACTTCGTTCGACTTCAAAATACCGCGTTTAGGACACAACGTCAGGGGAACCCATGTATTTTTACCTTCATGCACTGTAACTTTGACTTAAGTCGCTTCTTAATAAGTAATTTTGAGCCCTCATTTTTATGCGCTGGCTAGATTTTCTTGTGCGCTGAGAATGTGCGAGCAGTGCGCAATTGCGCACGCACGCAGTTTAGAGGGAATACTGCACCCTAGCCATCTGCCTGGCAGTTTGGAGTGCACGGATAGACACAATGTGGAGCTGCAGTTCCTGAAACTCTACGCTTGTAAAAAAGTTATTATTATTATTTTTTAGGCAAATTTATTAACGTTTTTTTTTTTACGACAAATCATAGTTTGGGTGCTAATATAGAGCCAGATTTTCTAGTTCCTGCGGCACCCAAGCTATCTTCCCTGTAGTTTTGCATGTATTGCCACTTTGGGATGCTGCAGTTCTTGACACTGTACGCTTGTAGAGAAAGTTGATTTCTTTTTTTTTTAGGAAAGTTTATTAATGTTTTTGTTTACATCAATTTAAAAATTTGGGTGCTCTTTTTGTTTTAGGAGTTTCATTGACACTGTCTACTTTTTTTGTTTACGTCAAAACCAAACTTTATGATATCAAAATAGAATTTAAAGAAATTGCTAGGGAGGTAAAATGTTGCAATATATATTCTTATCACTAAAAATAATTTGCCATTTCTATATTTGAAGAGGCGCAAGAAGTAATGTGGTGGGCCCAAACTGGTCCCTGGGCCTTAAGTTTGACACTTTGGCAAAGACTGAGTGAAAACACAAAGCGGAAAACGCACGACTTTGCTGTTTTCTTTCTAAAAAAAATTGCTTACCCGCCAATTTGCCCACCTCCCTGTGAAAAAAAGAACAGATGAAAAGGCTCCTTGTCCCCATTTTTTCTTGAATAAACCAGGTTGCGCCTCGTCAACTTCATCTATTCAAGTCATGAAAGCAGCCATGAAACCTTCTGAGAGTTTCGCTGACAACATTTTATGTAAGATGCCCCCCTTTCCCCCCTCCGTTCTTGCACCCCCAAACAGGAATTTGTGTTGTTGTGATCATGTCAAAATGGAACAGACTCGCTAATGCGTACACATTTTCTTTGTTCTCGCTATTTGCAAGGAAAGGAAAAAAATGCTGACTTCTTTATTTTAGACATTTGAGAGTTTTGGTGAGCTAGATGGCCATGTTTTGTGTTAATAATTGATTGGTTTAGCTTGGTCACATGACACGGCGAATCAGGAAGTGCTAGCAAGAAAGGCTAACGCCTCTTGCTTACTTTTACACTTTTATTTGGTGTTTAGGAGCTGTATAGTAAGATTAAAGATTTATTTTCCTTAAAGGTGGTGTCTGCAACTTCAAAATATTCTACTTGCTGCCGCCATCCTCTGCAATGAAATCATCATTGCAGCCTCTGTCAAGCTCCTTCTGTTGCACGCGCAAGTACGGTGACTTTCTTAGTTGCACTAAAATACATTTTTTTGAGGTTTGGGTTGGCATTTGGACTGTATTCGAAACAGTCATTCTCTTACTTTCACCATTTTCATACTAGAAAAACGAAAAAACCTCGGCAACGCTCATGAAATCATTCTCTAAAACTCCATTCTTCCATCTTAATCTGCTCTCTGGCCAGAACATCTTTGATAAAAGTAAGATAAGAGCAGAGAGGCACAGTGAAAAAACATATATAAAGGGTCTTTGAACTCTGTTGGGCATTGTTAACACCTCAAAATTCGAAAATATTTGATTTTAAACTTTTTAGGGAAACATCAAACTGCTCACCCCACCTATAAAGGCAAACCTAAAAATATAATATTTGTTTTTAAGCAAAAACAAAAGAAAATAAATAATTTCGATAAATAAAAAAAAAACAAAAAATAACTAATCACTCCGTAAATAAATAATTAAAAATGATTAACAAATTCAGGGTGTCAACATTACATAGTGGCAAACAAAGCCAAAAATTGAGTACATGAATAAATTAGACTTTTAATAATTTAATAAAACATTTTTTTTTTCAATACAATTACAAATTTAAAATCACCTCAAATGATTATTTTTTTCTTTACACTTTTTAAATTAAAATGTAAAACAAAAAATAAATTAACGATGAATTTAAATAAAATAAAAATATGTATATATATATATATATATATATATATATATATTTTTTTTTTTTTTAAACAACAAATACATATATACACGTTTTAGCTAAAATATAAAATAAAATAATTATGAAATATTTTTTCTTATTTACAGTGTAAACATTTAATACAAGCAAATGAACTAAAAGCATAAAACATAATATATGAATTACATTATATATTTCCAAATTTGTGAAAAAATAAATCTGACACATAAATAAATAATTTATGTAAATCAATACATTTGATTTTTGAAAAACAAATACATAAATAATAAATATATTAACACATTTACGCTATAGAAAAGGGAAATTTATTTTCACATGACAAAACCGAACAATCTTGTCTGAGGGTCGGCGAAAAGTAGGCGGAGCCCCGGACAGGACCAGAACCAGGACGGAACCGCAACAGACCCAGAAGGTAGAACTTACCGTAGACCAGAAGGCTGTAGTGATCGGCGGCCCGACCGTAATTGTTCTGTGCTTGGCAAAGGTAAGTTCCGTTATGCGATTGGCTGAGACGGGAAATCTGGAAGGTAGGGCCCGAGATCTCGGCCCTTTCCGGGAGAGTGTCGTTGATCTTGGACCATTGGATGGCTCGAGGCCTGCAAAAAAGCAAGATTCCATATTCAAAAAGCTCCAATTTAGTTACCATCTATATTCACGTTCATGCTCTTTGGCTTAATCAATTCGCAATGTTTGAAGCCGTCGATCATGCGTGAAATGTCAGCGGCGCTCAATTGATTCCGCCGCAAAGGGAACGAGCGAGCATGAGGGAAGTCTTGCCGTGTAGCTCGATGTTTCAACTAAAAAAACTCAGAAGTCAGGGTTGTAACCAAATACAAACCGAACATAAAGGAGTTTTAAAGCAACAGTGTGTAATATTTCACCAACAGAGGCCTTTGTAGCTTGCAATGGATCTGAAGTGTTCATTGAAAGAAGCCAAACTACTTTCAAAATTCAAAATCCTGCTTCCATAATTTACATTACATTACATTTTCTAAGGATTATTTTCAACAAAACTTGAAAGTGTCTGATAATCCCCGCTAGCATCAACAATATACTAATTGACCTGGATGGACTTGGAACGGCTGGAAAGAGCCAATAGCAGGAGTTGGTCAAAAATGATGGGGGTGGCTAACATTAGCCGCAAATCCTAATAAAAAGGCCAATAGAAGATTGCAAGAGAAAGCTAAATTTACATTGAGCAGCTAACAATAGTGGCTAGCATAGCTTGAGACCCAGTGGCTAAAATGAGTGTCTAGGATACAATGGGAAAAAAAGTTAAAAATGCCTGAAGAGCAGGAGTAAGTCAGATTGGCTAAGTTTGACAATTAGCAGGAGAAGCTACTAAAATGACCAGTAAAAGATTGCAAGAGAGCTTTATTTACATGGAGAAGCTAGCAAAAAATAATAGCAGCCAGACATAGCTTAAGGCACAGTGGCTAACATGAATTTGTAAAGAAGGAAACAATAGAAAAAAGTTAAAAAAATGCCTGAAAATGCTGGAGTTGGTCAGAGTGGCTAAATTTGACAGTTAGCAGGAGAACCTACTAAAAAGGCCAGTAAAAGTTTGCAAGAGCAATCTTCATTTACACAAACTACTAGTATCGAGCTACTAACGCTTAAATAAAACAGAAAGCGCTGGAGCCCATGAATATAAAATTAGCCTGGAAGCTAACAACCGAAAAGTGACGACAGTGGAAGGACAAAACAAGTTTTATTTATGGTAAATGGAGCAATAAACAATAACAATGGCAGCTAACAGTGATGTATAGCATGCAGCCAAGTGGCTAATATTAGTGGCTAGAGAATAAAACAGTGGAAAAAGGAAAACATGCCTGAATTACAGAAGTCACAGAACGTTTGCTTGCATACGAAGCTGTGGAAGGTGAATGATACTGAAGGCCAAAGCATCAGCACTAACAACAACAATAGTGGTAGCAAGCTATAGCCAATTGGTTAACATGCGTGGTGAGAGAAGGAAACAATGAAAAAAAGGGAAAAACTGAAGGACGAAGAAAACTTGATTTACACGGACGTGCTGACAACAATGCTTACAGTGGGTTGGCGACCACGGAGCAGGACAGGCTGAGTGAATCGCCCTCTCGCAGGATGCCGGTGGGCGGGACGATCCTCACGGTTGGTGCGACTGACAAAGAAAGGGAAAATAAATCAGTAGATGAAGGAATATAAGATAAAAAGTGTTGCCATGGCAACCATATTAACTAACAACAGATTTGTTATCTTGGAGGAAGAACTTGTAGAGGAAAAAAAATAACAATTTTATTGTTGTATTAGGGCAGCACGGCGGCGCAGTGGTTAGCGCTTGTGCGGCACAGTTCATGTCATGGGAACCTGTCGTGGGTTCAAATCCAGCTCCAGACTTTCTGTGCGGAGTTTGTATGTTCTCACCGTGCTTGCGTGGGTTTCCTCCGGGCACTCCGGTTTCCTCCCACATTCCAAAGACATGCATTTCAGGTGAATTGGCCGGTCCAAATTGTCCCTAGGTGTGAATGAGCGAATCAGTTGTCTGTCCCTGTGTGCCCTGCGATTGGCTGGCAACCAGTTCAGGGTGTCCCCTGCCCACTGCCCGATGATTGCTGGGATGGGCTCCAGCCCCCCGCGACCCTACTGAGGATAAGCGGTACGGCTAATGAGATGAGATGAGATGAGATTGTTGTATTAGCATTTAACTATTTTTAAATGATCTTTTAAAGTATTTTTAACATGTTCCTCTCATCTTCAAATCACTTTTTTGTATTCTACAAACTTATGTTTCAGTTTTATTTTGAGTTTTTTTTTTTTTTTTTTTTTACATTTTACTGTCTTTACCTGTTTTGGTGGGATAAAGGTTCTCTATTTTTATATTTTTACATTTAATTTCTAGTAAAATCTGAGAATATGTCCTACAAATTAACAGGGATGGTTAGAAAAGTACAAAGGTATCTCTTAAAATACAAAAATCAGACAAAAAAAGATCAAAATTGTCTTTAATTATTAAATATACATTTTATTTCTTATCAATATTTCTTTTCATTTTATTTTATTTCAATATATATATTAGATTATTATATTTTGTATTTATATGTTACTTAAAATAGGCAAAATGATGGCCAAAGATTATTTTTGTATTTTATTAACTTAATTTTCTAGCTTATCTTGATTATTTTTTAAAATAATTTTACTGTTTTAGTAAGATAAAAAAATATTTCTGATTTGAATATTTCCACTTTTTAAAATGTGTTTTCGAGTGAAATAAGATAACAATTCTTATAAAGAGGTCAAATATGTACATAAATAATATAATATTAAAGTGAAATAATAAAAAAAAAGTTGCTATTTTGTGATTAAAAACAATTCTTAATTCATATATACTATTATTTCAGAAATATCTACATTGTTTTAAATAAATTATTAAATTATTTCTTATCAGTTTTCTAGATTTAAACATTTATTTTAGCTTGTCTCTCTTTTATCAAAATATGGGCAGTGTTTTGTCCACTTCGAGTATTTTCTTTTCTTCTAATTTTAATCAAAATAATTCCCAAAATAGATTGTAAAACGAAAAGAAAATGTTTAAAATGAGCAGTATTTTTGCCAGGCAAAGGAAAATATTGATAGATGATTATTTTAATTTTTTTACGAATATTTTTCTAGATTTTATTAAGGAGACCTATTGCCGCAAGTCATATAAGCAGTTCTTTTCTGAGGATAAAGAACATCCACCGAGACTCCATTTTTAATGGTATATCTATGTACAAGGTAGCAATATTTATCCGAGATAGGTACTAGCAACACATTGATGCTAAATCATACCTTGATGTGCCAAACAATTATCTACGTGGTATTTTCTCACTTCAATGCTTTGTGACTGCATTTTGGTTTGACAAATATTGTTGTGGTATTGAACTAATAACCTAAAAATAACTCTTCACAGTGCTCCATATTTGCCGATATCATATCTAGTCATCGAAAAGATTATATAACTGTCACAGATTTCCCGATAAATAAATAAAAACCGAAACTTGTGTAGATTTGCATCGATATAATCGGTCTTAAGAGAAGGAGAGGAAGAGTAATTAATCTAGGCCGATTATTGACGGCACCCGGTTCGCCGAGTGCGCCGTGTTTCGACCCACAGAGGAAACAAAAAAAATGTGGTAGAAATCGGCAACATCTGCACCGATTGGCTTTTAATGAGAGCGTCTCGGGCGCAGAATCACCGTCGGCCTGTAAACAGTCGCTGCGGTAACGATGAAAAACGAGCTTTCCCGTCTTTACGCAAATGACTGCCGGCATCGTCGTTGCAAATACAAATGGAATCGTCTATTGCTTTTTAAATCATTCAGCCAAGGAATATTACAACAATGGCTCTTTTAGGGAACCGATAACGAGCTCGCTTGCGCGTGGAAATCAGTGCTGACACAAAAAAACGACATCGGGTAGAAGAACAAGAATAAGATGAACACGATGAAGAAGAGGAACTGGAAGGAAGAGGAAAAGAAGAACAAGAAGGAATTCAAGATGATAAAGAGGAACCATAAGAAGGAAATAAAAAACAAGAAGAAAAAAAACATGACAAAGAAGAGTAACCAGAAGGGAAAGAATCGTAAGAAGAACAAAAGGAAGAAGATCAAGAGGAACCGGAAGAAGATGAAGAAGAAGAACCAAATGAAGCAAAAGAAGAACAACAATAAAAAGAACAGGTATAAAAATATGAAGAAGAGTAACCATATTAAATAGAATAAAAACAAGTAAAAAAAGAAGATGAGGACAAGGAACCAGAAGACAGTAAGTTTGATAAGAATATTAAGAAGAACAGGAAGAAAATAAAATGAAGAAAAAAGAATGCAGAGTGACTGGAAGAAAAATAAAAAGAAGAACAAAAAGAGCGGCAGAACCAGAAGAAAAATGGAAGAAACAGAAGAAAATGATGAAGAGTAGCCAGAAAAAAATGAACACCACGAAGATTAAAAAGACAAAGAAATTAAATTGAATAAGGAACATAAATAAAACAAAATAAAGAACAAGAAGAAAAAAATGACGACAGAAAATAATAAGAAAAAGGAAAAGAATAAGAACAAAAAGGAGAACAGAAAGCAAAAAAGCAGATGATAAGGAAGGGTAACCAGAAGAAATTAAACGACATTAAAAGGAAGAATAAAAGGAAGCAACAGAAGAACAAAAAAAAGATGAAAAACAAGAAGAAGACATACACGAAGAAAATGAGGAAGTAGATGAAGAGGAAAAACACAAAAATATGAACAAGAGTAACTATAAGAAAAGGATAAAGAACAACAACACGAAATAAAACGATACACATGAAGAGGCTCCTTTAGGGAACCAATAACGAGCTAGCTAGCGCGTGGAAATCAGCGCTAACACAAAACGCTAACAAAACCGGCAGTTCCTTCATGGTGAAAATCTTGAAACAACCATCAATCCTCTTCAATTAAACTCTTCAGTTCACAACGTCCAAAAATCAAACCTCACCGAATAATCGACAGGAAATTCCGATTAATCGAAGCAGTCACTCACAAAAGACGTCGAGGCGGTAGTGTCGGATCCTCTTCTGATTGGCTAAAGCCGGGTGAAGCGCCTCACAGCTCAAAGCCGCTCCGTTGTCCTTCCTCTCCACCGGGATGCGAATCGTGCTCGACACGCTCACCGTCTTGCCGTTGTCCTGCTGTGACACCACGCCTGCCAAGAGGAGAAGAAAAATGTGAAAAGTGAGAAGGAATAAGAAAAAGAGGCAAAAGACAGAAGGAAGAAGGAAAAGAAGGAGCAAAAAAAAGAAAGGTGAATAAGAACAGGAGTTTTAGGGATTGAAAGAAGTAGAATGCAGAGGAAAAGAAGCAGAAAAAGGAGGGGTAGAATAAGCAGAAAGAAAAAGAACAAAAAGAAAACTAAAAGTAGGAAAAGCAGAACAACAAAAAGAAAGGGCATGAAATACCGGTAATGGAACGAGAATGTAGAAATAGAATGCAGTGAAGGAAAAAAAGAACAAGAAAAATGTGAACAAGAAGAAGTAAAGGGACAACATTAAGGAGGGGGAGAAGGACAAAAACAAAACAAAAATAGTGAGACCTAGTGGGAGAGCAGGCAGGAAAAATAAGAGGAAAATGTGCCAGAATAAGAGCAAAAAGAAAAACAAAACGAAGAAAAAAATACCAGAAAGAAGATGAGGAATAGATAAAGAGGAACCAGAAGAAACCCTGGAAAAATCAAAAGGGAAACAAGAGAAACCAGAAAAAGAAAAACAAGAAGAACAAGAAGATAAAAGTATGATAAAATGAAGACGAGGAACCAGAAGAAGTGAAATAAGAATCAAAACAAGAACCGGAGAAAAAAAGATAAAGAACAAGAAAAGGGATGGAAGAAAGAAGAAAAAAACAGAACAAGAAGAAGGAAATTAAGATAAACAAGATAAAGAAATAGAAGAACAAGAAAATAATGGAGGGAAATAAGAAAAAGCAAACAAAAAACAAGGATTAAAAGGAAAAAAAAGAGGAGGTATCAGAAGTAGAAGAAAAAAGAACAAGAAGGAAAAACAAGAAAACAAAGATGAAGAATAAGATAAAGAAGAGTAACCAGAAGAGAAAGAATAGAACAAGAAAAAAGAAGATGAAAAAGAAAAACAAGAAGAAAAACAAGAAGAATCAGAAAAAGAAAAAGAAGAACAAGAAAAAGAAAAAAACGAGACAGATAAAAACAGGAATAAAATGAAGAGAAGAAAACTACCAAGAAAGAAGAAGAAGAGGATGAGGAAGAAGAAGAACAAAAAGGAGGATGAGAAGAACAAGATGATGAACCAAAGGAAGAAGAAGCAGTGAGTGATGGTAGGATGTGTGAAAACACTTGATGGCTAAGAGGCAGATATGAAAGAAAGATGAGGCAAAGCGACGAGGATTTATATTTCATGGAAAGGATGAATGATGAATCACGTCTGCACGTGAGAGCATGAGGAAATTGACGGTTGAGGGTGAAGTCGTACGGGGGGGTTTGGCTGTGGTTCTTGCCGAGTGCCCCCCGCCCCTCTTGGAAAATTGACGAGTCGTGATTTGCATCTGGAAACATCTTTTAACTTCAAGTAGTTTGAAGATCAAATACATGAGATCCCTGGGATACAGGGACCCCGCTGTGGAATGAGTGATTCGTGGTCCCCACTTTGGGGCATTTGGAAGATATTTGCATTCAAAAAGACTAAATGGGGTCTGCAGGTGCAAATTAGACCTGCCTATCATGAACTGCTTGACATGCCCCCCCCCACCTCTTTGTTTTTTAAACTGAAGGATAAAAATTAGGACTAAAAATAGGTCCCCAACAATGGAGCTAAGAGTTTTAGGACCGAAAAGCAATAGTGTTTAATACTGTAGACCCCGGGATACGGCAGCCACCGTCTTACGGTGTTTCCACTTTACGGTGTGTAATAAGATGTATTTACATCAACGTTTCAGTGTTTGTGCATAGGACAAGATGAGTCTCGAAGATGCCAAGTCAGCATATAAGATGCGTGTCTGCAATTGGTTTGGCTTACGGCACCAAGAAAATGCTGATACAGTAGGACCTCGGTTATTGCGGTTGATGGGGACCAAAACCACCTGAGATAAGTGAAAATCTGCGAAATAGCGGCGCACCTTCAAAAAAAAAAAAAAAAAAAAAAAAAAAAATCTCATCTATGCATTTCTTATCCTTATTAGGGTCGCGGGGGTGCTGGAGCCCATCCCAGCCATCTCCGGGCAGTGGGCAGGGGACACCCTGAACTGGTTGCCAGCAAATCGCAGCTGCAAATCACATTAGTTCTCGCAGCTACCTACGTTCTTCATCGACGCACGAGCCGAGTGATCCACCGCTAAGAGTCGTACAGCTGGTCGATCTTACGTCCGCCCGGGACGATCGGAGACAAATTCACGACAGGGTTTACACTTGCGCCGCACTGCTGGTGCCGTTGGTCGCTCCCACGACGGCGCGGGTACTTTCGGGCGCGATACGCACAACACCGACACAGTTACGGGGGTCCCGCGCACGTCCGCCGCCTTTCGCCCGCCACGCGCCGACGGCCGCCTGTCGTCGCGCCGCGCTACTGGGGTCATCGGACGAGCGGGCTCCCCCCAGTTACGGGGGGTAGCCCGATCACGCCCGCCGCCTTTTTCTCGCGTCGTGTTGTGTGATGCCTCGTCCGCCGAACTCGCTCCGTCGCAAGGCCCGGGAGTGACCCACGCCGCGCACCCCCGTCCCGTCCCATCCAGCCGGCCGCCTTATCCCGCGTCCGCCGAAAACCCCCGCAAAAAGTGAAAAATCTGCGAAGTAGCGACGCCCCTTCAAAGGACTGCACAGACTACTGACTACTGCAAACTTTTTTTTTTTTTACTATTACAGGCTGCGAAGCTCTGAAGCCGCGAACGTCGAAGCGCGAAGTAGCGAGGTCCCACTGTATGCCATTGGCAAATAATCCCCTTCACAATGCCTTTATCTTCATTCAGTTCAGAATATTGTGTGAAAAACACAAATTGATTAGGCCTGGGTCCCTAGACTTGCAGTAATGCTAAAGGTAGAATCAATACGATCACCATTGATGAACTTGCCCTCTGAGATTCGATCTGCAACCTCAGTGGAACTGTTTAAATCTATTCTGTTCTTCTTCTATTCTAAGGCTTATGAATGACTTATATTTCATGTTGACAATATCTGTGTATTTTTTGTTCATGCTACATCCGTTGAAACCTGGTCATCCTTTTGATTTTATGTTCATTTTATATTACACTTTCATCATTTATATTTTATTTTTATTTTTTTTGTTTGTCATTGCAACATCTGTTGCAGCCTGGTCAGCCTGAAAGAGGGATAACCTCATGTGTGGTCCCTTCTCAAGGTTTCTTCATTTTCCTCATGTTGAGGTTTTTGAGTTTTTCCTTGCCCTCATGTCGGTTTTAGATCAGGGGATGGTGTAATAAGAGTCTATAGTTTGCAGTAGTCAGTAGTCTGTGCAACCCTTTAAGACTTGACTTCTCGCCATTCTTTACAGAATCTGGTGTGCTTTGAGTGAGAAAATTGACAATACAATATTGTTTTTTTTTGTCCTGCATTTGTTAGCAAGCAGCAAGACCTAATGTAAAAAGAAAAGCAAAAACATGATAACCAAGGAAACAAAGCTTCCAATGATGAAGAAATTACATTTTTATCTTGCTTATGAAAATTACTAAATTTTGTGCAGGCTTGGGGAGTAACGGAATACTTGAAACGGCAAAATGATGTTGGCAAGATATTTGGATTTATTTTCATTTTGTTTCTGTCGCATTTTATGTCAGTTTTGCCGGAGATCAAAGAGATCAAAGCCAGGAAAGAAAGCTTACCACGTGTTGTGAGTCATAATTGTATTCATATTTAGTTTCTTTTGTCTTTTATTAGCATGTTTGGAATTGCAGTAATCCAAAAGTAATTTAAAGTAATCCAGTTAAAGTAACCCTACCCAACCCTGCTTATGAATAGAAGAACATTTTATTCCTCGATTCTTATTATTGAAATCAGTTGCTGCTAAGGCACTGCATTGCTTTATAATTCATGCTTCTTTTGTTATTATTGATATTCACTTAAAATGTAACCCACTCAACAAACACTTTTTTTCCAAATATTTTTTTAATCTTCTATTATGTCTTTTATTACATGATAATCGTGGAGTTCTACGCCTAATCTTGTAAGTAATGATTACTAGGTTGTCATTAATGAACGTTAAGACAATTCTGATTCCAATTGCGATTGGACAAGTGTAGTTTTTGTAATGGATTTATCAACGAGGGTCCCGAAGCAGGAGTGATCCTAGGAGAAAAAGCCACCACATGATTTCCATGGAAGCGAACCTTGCGATTATTAGGAAATACGAAGAATAAATTGCGGCCCTTGCTAATGACAATGAAGAAAACAGTTATAAGTCTTCTAATTTTCACTGTATTCGCTAAGGTCTGAAGGCTGATGTGACACTAAAGAGAGGAGACAAAACGTGATAACCATGAAGGCAAGGCTTACAATGACCAAGACGTGAAATTATCAAGAAAAATGAACTATATACCTTTGCCGATATATAGAAAAATATTCAATTCATATTTAAATTATCGACCCTTGCTTTTGGAAATATGTTGCGGCTAATATCTTTGCACTATTTTTCCTCTTTGAAGTCTTTACTACAAGTTGATCCGGGAGTACCACCTCGAATCTCGTTTTACGTTGTTATCAATTACTATAAAGACAATCGTCAAGTCAAGTCAAGTCATGTTTATTTGTATAGCCCTTAATCACTATTTGTATTTTTTGGTACTGTATTCATTATGGGTCCAAAAGCTTGAAGTGTTGTGAAGGATTTTATACATTTGACAGTAAAAGATTTTATACGATTGAATACAAGTTACATTTATTGTGTGCAATGAAGATTTTCACCGAGTAGGCTTAAGTTCAATGACAGGTCACGCTGATCCGAATGTGGAATGTTTTGTCTAGTTCTGTTGATAATAGGACTCTGACGCAGGACGGCAGGTATTGTTTGCAGAAGCTGTATTGGTTGGTCCACAAATCGGGACGCTCGTCTCTGAGGTGGAGCCCACGTGGGGGCTTCCCTGGCACGCCCATGGGAGGAGCCGGCACACCAGCTTGCGGAAAAACATGGTCCGAGAAGAGAAGCAGGAAAACGAGAAAGAGGAGGCTTGACAGAAACTCAAGCGACACTAATTTGGCTAATTCGGCCATATTCTATGGAGTTCACTTAGTTAAATTGTTTAAGAAATTAAATCTGCCCCCGTGTGGAAATGCCGGTTTCTTGTCCATCTTTTCCATCAAGAAACGAGCGCGCATTGATAGGTGAATGTAGGTTGTGTTTGTTTAATGGAGTCAGATAACTAATTCGAACAATTTGGTAAACGATACATTTTAATATTTAATTCCTAACAGTTGCTAAAGGGAGAAGCAAAAACCTGGTAAACGTGACACAAAGCTTGGTTTATACAGAAATGCGTGGAGCAAAATTCTGCCCTTGCTGAAGCTGATAAAGGCCATTCTACTTCTCTTTTTTTGTACTGTATTATTTCACTATAGGTCTCAAAACTCTCAATGATGCTAAAGAGAGAAGCAAATACCTGATAACCATAGAAACAAAGCTCACCCGGAATCTCTCGTCCGTTGCGCATCCACCTCAAGGCGGCGGCCGGTTTGCTCCTGGCGGAGACGCAGCTGAGCTCGACTTCGCCGCCTTCTACCGCTTCCTGTTTTACCTCCACGATGGGCGTTTCCGGGGGTACCAGCACGGCCAGCGTGGCCACCTGGTGGTGGGTAGCGTCGGTGTAGAGCTGGCAGAAGTAGCCGCCCTCGTCCGAAACGCTAACATTTGTCAGCGTGATGCGCACAAGCCGCGGGGTGAAGAGAACCATCTGGAAACGCTCGTCCTTCAGGGCTGCAAGGGGTGTGGGAATAGTCACATTTCATATCATTGCGTTTCTGTCATTTTACGTTCAATGAAATCAGGCTCACTTTAAAAGATTGAGACAGTCGCCAAATCGTCTTTTAATAATCGGAAAAACCTTGAAAGTAAATTGCATTTTGCTTCCCAGTAGTTGAAATAAACATCAAATAATTCAGCTATAGCATAAACTTAAATCACAAACTGCATCAGGTAGAAGAAGAACATAAGACAAAGAAGAACGGGAAACAAAAGAATAATGATCAGAAGACTAAGAAGCTATAAGAATAAAATGAAAGAAAAGTAGAAGGAAAAGAAGTAGAAGAAGAAAACAAAGTGCAAAAATAAGAGCAAAAAGAACAAGAAAAGCAGAAGAAAAGGGAGAAGAAGAAGAAAGACCAAAAAGAGGAACATAAAGACATAGGGGGAGAAGTAAATGAGAAGGACAAGAATTAAGATAACAAGAACAACAAGAAGAAAGACAAATTCAAAAAGAAGAACATAGAGACGTAGAAGGAGAAGTAAAAGGAGAAGGATGAGAAGAACAAAAATAGAGTAAGAAGAAGGAGGTGTATAAGAAAACAAAGAAAAGCTAATATAATGTGAAGATGAAGAAATGAAATAAAAATAAGAAAGAGGTCAAGAACAACGAGTAAAGGAAAAGATGAAGAACAGGAAGAACTACAATGAAAAAAAGGATGAACCAGAAGAAGGAAAAGAAGAACCAGAAGATGAAAAAGAAGAAGAACAAAGAATATAACAAGAAGGAGAACAAAAAAGCTGGGAGAACAAGATCAAATTAGAGAAAAATTGAAAAAAATAAAGAGTAAAAAAAAATGAATGGGTCATAAAAGAAGAACATGAAGATAAAGAATAAGTAGCAGGGGAGGGATGACAACTATGAAAAAAGGGAGAAAAAGAATGAGAGGAAGAAATAAATGAACAAAAAAAATGAAAAAGGGCAGGAATAGAAGGAAAAGAACAAAAGAAAGACTTTGAAGATGAAGGAGAAGCAAACGGTAGGAACAAAAGGAGGGAAAGAACAATGAGAAAAATAAAGAAGAGCAAAACAGAAAGGGAAAAGAAGAAGAAAATAAATAAAAAACAGAGGAAAAGGAATAAAAAGAACCAGAAAGAGAAGACCAAAAAAAGAACATGAAGAAGAAGTACAAGTAAAATGAGAAAAGTGAAAGGAGGTGGAGGAGGACAAGCGCAATAGAAAGAAGAAAAGAACAACAAGAAGGAAAAAGAAGAAGATGAAGAAGAATCATGCAAAGAACAAGAAGAAGAACACGATGAAAAGAAGAAATGTTTGTGTTTTCTCAGCTCCTCATCAAGGCATTACCCCATTTTGACACGTCCAGCAAAAAAAAGTTACACAGTTCAAACTTCAACTTTTTTCTGAAAACTAAAACTTGCTCCAAATTGTTATTTTGTTCCTGAGTCTTTGAAACTCTTGGCGTGGAATCATTATCATAATAATAAAAAACGTTTTCTTTCAAATAGATGGAATAAGCAAATACACTTTTTTTGTGAGGAATCAACACTTTCCACTGAGTCGGCGGCAGGTTAAATCGAAAGACGAACAATAACCGCCGCCGCAACAAAAGAAGATTACAAGAAGCAAATCTGCGACAATTTTCGTTTTGTCCGCCGCGACAACGAAAAAAAAAAAAGAACAAAGGCAACCCACAATGCACCACTGGCTCTGTGTCGTCCCTTTCGATTGGATATTGATGGCAACATTTAGCCCCGCCTCCCTCTTTTTGCTTGGCATTGTTGCCCGAGGGTCGCCGATATTAGTTTTTGTGCGAGGCGGAGAAGAAAATCAAATAATAGAACAATTGCAAGTGGAAGATAATGTACAGGTTCAAGTTGAGATGCTAGCTCGATTATTAACTAATTTCAAATAAAACCAAATTAGTGTAACTAGCATGTTGTTACATGTGACCTCAAAAAAAAAATATCAATCAATCAAAAGATTCAATATAAACCAACTAAAATTGATCTAAAATGATTAATTTGAGGTATCTTAGCATCGATAGCTAAAGAGTTTTGTAATCTATAAGAAGGAACTATCTACTGAAATATTTTAAACACTTTTAAACACATACATAAAACTAAACTAACGTGACTAGCATGTTGCTCATTTTGACAGCAGGAAAAATAAAATAAAGAAAGTCATTATATATCAACTAAAACGCATCTCAATTTATTAATTTAAGGTAGCTTAGCATCAATAGCTAAAGAGATTTGTAATGTACAAGAAGGAAACATCGACTGAAATATTTCAAACACTTCCAAACACATAAATAAAACTAAATTAGCGTAACTAGCATGTTGCTACATTGGACGTCAACAAAACGAAATAAAAAGAGTCAAATTACACTGACTAAAATGGATCTATAATTATTAATATAAGGTATCTTAGCTTCATGGGCTCCAGCACCCCCGCGACCCTAATGAGGATAAGCGGTGCAGATAATGGATGGATGGATCTTAGCTTCAATAGCTAAAAAAAATTGGTAATCTAAAAGAAGGAACCATCCTCTGAAATATTTGAAACACTTCTGATCACGTAATAAAAAACAAATTAGCGTGACTAGCATAATGCTACATCTGACGTCAACAAACATAAAATAAAGAAAGTCAAAAGAAATCAACTAAAATAGATCTCAATTTATTATTTTAAGGTAACCTAGCACCAATAGCTAAAAGAGTTGTAATCTACAACAAGGAACCATCTACTGATATATTCAAAACACTTCTGATCAAATGAATACAATTAAATTAGCACAACTAGCACACTGCTACATCTAACACTAGCTAGCTCAACACAAGAAGTGGCTAATTCTAAAAAAAATAATTAAAAGAAACTGAAGCTATAAAATTTATAAATACCACCGACTGAAAGACTTTGAGCACCTTTGATCACTTAAAGAATCAACTTTAACTGTATTACCACAACTAGAAAATTTGACTTAATGACACGCAGTGGCTAAATTATTGTAAAAAAAACAACTAAAAGACACTAAATTGTAAAAAAAAGTTAAATGAATTTTTGAGTCATTCACCTCATAAAAATATTGAACACTTGATTACTTAAATCAATTGACATTATAAACTTAATCAGCAGAACTAGCAGGTTGCCATATCTGACACTAGCTAGCTCTGCACACGCAGTGGCTAACTTTTTCTAAAAACTCATTAAAAGAAATTGAAACAAAATAAATTTGTAATTACTATCTACAGAACGATTTTGAGCACCTTTGATGACTAAATAAACAATTAGAGTATATTAGCACAACTGGCATGACGCTACATCCGATGCTAGCCAGTCCAACAAACACAGTGGCTAATGGTTAATGACATCACTGATAAATCACTTATCACTAATAAAAAGTGTAGCACATTATCCCCTTTAATACAAAAAGGAAAAAGTAAAATAGCGTACAATGCAAACACTCAACAGTGAACGTTGTATTAGCGATTAACGTTTTTTGTGACTTAATTTAGCTTGTCGGAAACCAGGCAGTTGTCGGAAAACGACCCCTGTCACTGCACTAAATGGCAACTAAATGTCACGGCGCCGAGTCCGTCTTTATACTCTCATTCTCATTAGCATGCTTAGCGTCGTCCGGTTGGTCAGCGCCGTCACCCCGCGGCGCAAGCTAGCTGCCCTCCTCTCTCGTAAAACAAAAGAAAAAAAATGGCAGCAGAAGCCACTGGAGCTGTAATTTAATGCTCTTGTTTGGACAGTTAAACACACTGGCTGGCCTTCGGGCGCTAGCGGCAGATGGACGGAAGCTAGCCGCCGCTAGCCGACAACCGAATCGTTCGTTTTTCCCGGCGAGGCTCGTACGTGCCAGTGTTTAACCCTGATCTTTTCTGTCGCCGAGAGTCTTTGCAATGAATCGAGTCACTTTGGCGAGCGTGCCGAGCACGTTAGTGGAACGAGCGATATACTAACGTTTAAAGAAGACAGAAAGCGCGAGAGGCGATGGATATAAAATTTGCCTGGAAGCTAACTCGCTGTGAACAATTGTATCGGATCGTGATGAAAAATGAAACAGAGGAAAGACTGTCTAAGTTTTATTTATATGGGTAAACTTACAATAACAATTCAGATTCAGATTCAGATTCAGATCTACTTTATTGTCATTCTAGTACACGTGTATACAGAACGAAATGTCGATGCATCTGACCCCCACAGTTTCCTTGAATGTACAGATATAAATAATGTTGTATTGTATTTTGGCTACGTATAGTATTTTACCATAGTGCCGATAGTGCAAGAAGAGTAGCTAACCAGATGTGCAAAATGGGCAGTCAGGTTAACAAGTCAGGTACACAGTAACAATAACACTGTAACAATAACGCTGTAATTACAATAGTGCAGAGAGCAATGTGCAAGGAGTGGCAAGCTATAAAAAAAAACTGCCAGTAGTGCAAAAAGTCAGATTAGCAGCCGTTTAGATTTAAGTTAACTATATGTTAGATTGACCATTTAACAGTCTAATGGCCAGGGGGACTAGACTATTGCGGAGCCTGGTGGTCCTGCACCGCACACTGCAGTACCTCTTCCCAGAGGCTAGCAGAGTGAACAGTCCATGATGGGGTGAGAGGGGTCCCCGGTAATGTTTTTAGCATGGGATAGGCAGTGCTTCTGGCCAATGTCCTGAATGGAGGGAAGTGTAGTCCCGATTATTTTCTCTGCTGTCCTCGTTACCCTCCTCACACTACCCCAGTCGGTAGCGCTGCAGCCTCCACACCACACAGAGATACAGCGCTAGCGTCTATGTAAGTTGCTAACAAGTGTGGCTTGGGAAGGAAACAGGAGAAAAAAAGTGCGAGATGCATGAATCCTGTGACTCAGCTACATTCGCTTGTCTGAACAATTGTGGAAAGTGAGTTACAATGAAAGATGAAGCTGGAGTAGCAAACAATAGTGGCTCTCGACGAGACATAGCATGCAGCCATGTGGCTAACATGAGTGGCTACAGAGAAAAACTGTTGAAAAAAAACTGGCAGATGCTTGAATTGTGGGATTTGGCTAGATTGGGTTGCATGAGCAACTGTGGAATGTAGGTAACACTGAAAGATGAAGTCGGCCAGCTAACAATAAAGGCTACCAATACCTGCAGACAAGCGTCTTAAAAGAATGGCTAGAAAAGGAACTAATGAAAAGAAAAACGCCAGATGTCAGTGTTCGCTTGCATGAGCAGCTGTGAAAGGTGAGTAACAGCGAGGGGTGAAGCTGGAGCAGCTAACCATAGCAGCTAGCGGCAAGCCATAGCCTGCAGCCAAGTGGCTAACACGAATGGCTAGAGAGGAAAACAGTGAAATACAAAGCATCAGATGCCTGAATCATTGGATTTGGCAATGTTTGCTTCCATGACATGCTTTGGCAGGCGAGTGACACTGAAAGACGAACCAAAAGCAGCTAACAATTACATTAGCGGCCTGTGGCAAGCCATAGCCTTCAGCCAAGTGGCTAACGTGAATGGCTAGCGGATGAAATAGTTGAAAAAATGCCTGATACCTGAATTACGGGATTCTGCAACATTTGCTTGCATGACCAGCTATTGGAGGTGAGTGACACTGAAGCTGGAGTAGCTAAAATAAGCAAAAGCGGCTAGCCTTAGCTTTAACATGAGTGATTTGAGAAGGAAACAGGAAAAGAAAAAAAGTACTATACGCCTGAAACACGGGACTTAGCTATGTTTGATTGCATGACTAGCTGTGGAAGGCGAGTGACACTGGAGCACGCAGCAGGAGAAGCCATTAATAACAAGAACGGCTAGCAATGCACCACAATAACAGCCAAGTGGCTAACATGAGTCGCTAGAGGGGGAAACAATGGAAAAAAAAAATTGACAACTACAGGACATAAATTCGCTCACAATAACAATAGCGGCAAGCAGTGTGCCAAGTGGCTTACGCGGGTGGCTAGAGATGGAAACAGAAAAAAGTGCCAGATGCCTGAATTATGGGACTCTACTAGGATCGCTTGCATGACCAGTTTGACAAGGCAAGTAACACTAAGTTATGAACGGGAACATCTGATCATACAATTCTTAACTAGCTAATGGCTAGCGGTCAGCAATAGCCCGCAGCCAAGTGGCTAGCTCCAGATGCCTGAATCTCGGGACCTGGGATCAGATGTGTGTGGTAAGTTTCCGTCGAATGCTAAAAGCTACAGAAGGACAAGCTTGCTTGGAAAAATCCTTATCCGGAATTCTGTAAATTGTAAGATGGCCGCCTAACATGTCAATTTGTGTAATATAAAACACATTTCATGTTTGTGCGATAGTACATGTGTTTTTGTTTGTCATTTGAACCAATAGTGTTTTATTTAAAGGAATGGTGTATTCCTACACAAGTAGGCTATATTATTCTCACTGCGCCTTTAAGAAACATTGAAATCCATGAATAATTTCTATAAAAGTTAGCGTTCTCTTGTTTCTGTTTCTCGGATAAATAATCGCACCTCGGTCTCCTAAATAATCGTATCCCCAAATACCAATTCATTCCGCCGTTCAATTACGTATTAAATATTTAAAAAATATCCGCAAAGGATTCACAGAACAGGAAGTTAGCCCGCAGCCAAACAGGAAGTGTTATACAAATGCGCTCCATTTAGAGATGAAATATCATTTTAATAAAAACAAAATGAGATTAAATGGCGAACGCTAATGTTTAGCTCCTCGGGTCTCTAGTTTCCGATCTCTCCTCGCCGAGTGAAAGTGATTAAAGAGGAAAACGATGTTTACTTAGCTTGAGGCTTCCTATCGGACGGCCCTCATCGAACGATTTCAGCAAAATGAACAATAAGAAAAAAAATCATACTCGATGAATCGGGGGGCAAGGCCGCGTTCCAATATAAAAAAATATCATGCTCGATTCATCACGGAGGGGACAGAAATGGGGGGCGTTACTGTTTTTTTAAAAGCTAACAGGTATATAAAAAAATAGGCACCTCAATTAACTCGTCAGGTATCATTTAATGAGGTATGGCTGAAATAGCGACCGGAAGACATTTGCATCCAAAAATGCTACTAGCTTAATCCATGGCGGGGCTAGATTTTTTAATTTATTCATTTTGTTTGGAAAATTTGAAAGTAAAACAAAAAGGTGAAGAAGAGTAAGAAATGGAAGTTGATGGAGAAGAACTAAAAGAAGAAAAAGTAGAAGGAGAATGAAGAGAAAAAAGTAAGAAGAACAGTAGAGGAAGGAAAACAAAAGAAGAATATTATAAAGAACAATAAGATCAAGAAGAACAATGTGTATAAGAAGAAGAAAATGAAAATGAAATTCAAGGAAAAGAACAAAAATAAAGAGGGCAAGAAGGAAAACAGGAAGGAAAAAAAGAAGAAGAAAAAGAACAAGATAGAGAACAGCAATGAGAAGATAAATAAGATAAAGAAATATAAGGAGAAGAACAAAAAGGAGGACAGGGAGAAAGAAAACAACAGAAGAACAAGAAAAACAACAAAGTAAAGACAAGAAGAAACAATAGAGGAAATAAAAGAAGAAAACGAACAAAGAGAATAACAGGGACAAGATAACGGGACAAAGAGGAAGAAAATGGAGAACAATTAAATGAAGAAAAAATAAATAAAAAGATGTCATATGAAAAGGAAGAATTACAAGAACAAGAAAATGGTAGAGAAAGACGACAAGGGAAAAAATGGAAACATAAAGAGAACAATAAGAATGACAATAAAAATAAAATAGAAGGGGGAGAAGGAGGAAAAGAATGTGAATACAAAAACAAGCTAAAGACCTATAAAAGGAAAAGAAGACAAAGAAGAAGAAGAAAGAGGGCAAGAATATGAAAATGAGGAAAAATAAATACAACAACAAAAAGGTGATGAAGAAGAACAACAAGAGGATGATGATAAGGATAAGGGCAAGGGCAAGAAGAGGAAGAAGAAGAACATGAACAAAACAGCAGGACTAGGCAAAGGAAAACAAGAAAAACAAGATGGTGAAGAATAATAAGTAGAACAAAAATGGAGAAAAAGGAGAAGGAAAATCAGAAGAGGTAGAGGTTGGGAACCTATGGCTCATGAGACATATATGGCTCTTTTCATGAGTATCTATGGCTCGGAGATAAAAGCAATTGTGATATGCCCATAATGAAGTTCGACTTATGCAAAGCCAATGTAAAAGCTCGTAATAGAATAAGTCCTGAGTCTCATGATTCAGTACATAAAGGGCACAGTTCCACTACAGTCAAGGTGTTACACCTTGGACGTTGCAGGGAAATCTTTATATGGAAGCTCATTATATAATAGATGATAAAAACCCATAAAACAAACCGGAAATGTAAACTCCCGGAAATATCAGCCAAATACATCGCACACAGCGCACTTCTCTCTGCCCAGCGCCATTTGAACCAAAAGTAAATATGTTAGTATTCACATTTGCAGTATTTTGTGACATTTTTAGAAAGAATTTTGTTTGCACCTTGTTTTGTAGCCATTATTTATGAAAGAATGAATGAAACTTGTTATGAACATGACAAAAGCAAAAACAAAACCAATAGGAAAAAAAACCCACAAACGATGTTAACGTACATGTTTAAAAGGGAGTAGGAAACATATGCTAAAAATGACTTATGAATATACAATATTCACATCGGCTCTGTGATACAGTCTCTTCGTGATCATCATCATAACCTGCACTACTTCCATCACTTTATTAATCATCATCATGATCATCATTGCTGTCTCCATACATTTTCAGCATACTATATGATTAGAGTATCTATTGTGATAACATAGTTCTCTTGGGTGCTCATGGTGAAACTGACTGCTATTTGGTGTGTGTTGTCGGTCGGACAAGTATCTTTGGACCTAACACCTTAAAGGTCTGCCCCCAGGCAGCAGGACCACCGTTCTTAAATGTCCTGATCTGTGCGTTAAAAAGACAAGGTACGCAAGCTTGAGCCAGGTGCCTCCAGCATCAAGCTCCCACTTGTCTGCCCTAACTCTGAGATGCGCAGTATATGTCTGTTCTGTGTTCTTTTTAAGATGTATATCTATGTGATTGTATCCCCATTTATTTAGTTTCTGTTTGTTCTTCACCATCCTAACCAAAACATTTATTCACCTCATAGTTGTTTGTCTATAAATATGGGTCCAGATTGTGATGGATTTGCATAATACAATGGTGACAGTTATATAATAACAATGTTCAACAATAGCAACAAGAATAGACATAGTTGATAATGATAATAATAACAAGACAAAAAACATAATAGTCATGATAGTCGTTGCAATCATGAACTTAATTATTTGCTTGGGAAAAAATCAAAATGAGTCTCAACGATCGACGAAGTAATTGCATGAGGGAAACAAGTTTAAAGTGGGATAATTGATGGTATGGAACACATGCTCTGGCATTATTCTTATTTCATATATATTATCAAATATTCTAATGTCGTTTAGTGAAATAAAATGCGTTGAAAAATTAGATTTTGCCTGGAGAGCGGCTTTGTCGGTTTTGAAAAGACTAGTCTTAAAATATACGGTATGGCTCTCTCTCTTAAAAAAAAAATTAAAACATTTTTCTATTAAGGCTTTTTAGGACAAAAATGTTCCCAAACATGTTCTGCAGCATCGAACGAGTTACCTCGGGTCCCGTTGAAGAAGAGTGTCTGTCTCCTGGGGTTCTGGATGACCACGATGGAGCCATCGTAGTTCTGCAGGCGGCACGAAATCTGGGCCGTCCCCCCTTCCAGAACCGTCACGTTCTCCGCCTGCACCGCCTGGCAGACCGCTGATGGGGAAAAATACAATAACATCTCAGATTTTTAAAATAAAAGCACACAAAAAAATAACAAACCCCAAATGCACAATATCATCCCTTGCTAGGCCACCAATGAGTGAAAGATGGCTACTTAAATACCATAAAATGATCACATTGTGTTTACCTTTCGTTGACCTTTTAGTTTGAGATATTTTCAAAATAAAAGCAAAACCAGAAAAATTAAGGCAAAGTACACACTAGCTTCCGTTGCTAGGCCACCGCTGAGTAAATGGCCAAAATTATCAAAATATATTGATGGAAGTAATTCAATTCGTGAATCTACCAAAATAAAAGTAAAAAAATCTACAACCAAACCCTAAATCAGAAAAAAAGCTATTGCTGGACAAAAAGTGATGGCTACTTAAATATCATAAAATATCTCATTATGTCAATGAACATTTTGTCAATTTGATTGATTTGATTTTCGAAATAAAAACACAAAAGAACTTTACACAAATCGGCAGCTGTTGCTGAGCAACCAATGAGTGAGAGATGGCTCTTTGAATATCATAAATGATCAAATTATGTTTATAAAAATGTTTCAGTTAGTCACATTTTAAAAACAGAAGCACAGAAAACAAACAAAGGGAAAATACACTGTGGTCGTTGTTGCTAGACAACCAATGAGCTAAGGACGGCTATCTATCAATCAATCTACCTGAGGCGTGTTCAGGAGAGTGATCAGACATGTAGTCTCTTGATAATCGCTTGCCGCGCACTGCTGAACGTTTTGTAATCGCTCACTGTGATTGCCTTACTGATCCAAAATGGCCGACGACAGTACAATGGATTTCGTTCTACAGCTTGCTTTGAGCGAGTTGGCTGATATGAGCGACAGTTCGCATATTGACACAGTTAAGGTTATCCTAAACGCAGTGGAACGGTCATACCTGTCTTGCATTGTTCACAAACATTACCAGGCAATGTAAGACGATATATTACATCGCCAACAGCACTCGTCAGGGTGAGATCCTCCATCTTCTGCACTGTCGACGCCATGTTGGAAATCAAAGTAAGCGGTCTTTCTCCCGTGATTACTCGGGCACGCGAGCGCTCAATAATCACTGGCCGTTCAGAAGCTAGCGATAGCTCGCGATAGCAATCACTCACTCTCCTGAACACGCCTCTGGTCATATGCCTTGAGAGGGGTGACTGACAGCAAGTCAAACACTTACACAAAAATAAAGAAAAGAAAAGAGAAAAAAAGTAGCGAAAAACAAAAAATTTGACCATAGCCAACCCAAATGCACAAAAACACGCAAACAAGTCAAGCACCTCGGCACCTAAGTTGGTCATGCTTTCGTCCTTCCAGATGAAACGGGACACAAGGAAGCGGCCATGTCACTCGGATCAGGGTGACGCAAAACACTCTTCTGTTCAACAGCAGGGCCTGACAGCTTCCACTGGTTTACCCCTGCCGCATCATACAGGTGCCCTGCCCATCCCTTAGAACGCGTCGAAACATCTCACTATCCAAGATGGCCATCCAACCATAAAATTCACATTATTTCTGAAAGTTTTCAGTTTGTGAGATTTTCAAAACAAAAGCACAGAACAACAATTAAACCCAAACACACAATTGCAACTATATTTTGCTATTTAAATTGTAAAAAAAAATATCACATTTCGTATTGGAAAGTTTTTCCAGCAAGAGGGGTTTTAAAAATAAAAGCACACGCCACAATAGCAGAATACCGAATGACAGCTGTTGCTAGGCAACCTATGGTCAACAGGTTGCTCTTTGAATAGGCAAAAATGATCCTATTAGGTTTACGAAAGTTTTTTTTAGTTTGGGAAATTTGAAAATCAAAATAAAATAAAGGTAGAATATACCAAATGGCTATTTAAAAAGCATAAAATGGTCATATTAAGTCTATGATTTTGTTTTACACATTAGGAAATTTCAAAGATTAAAAGCAAAAAACAACAATCAAACCCCAAATCCAGTTTAACTGCTGTCGCTAGGGGAAAACGATCCGTTCATTTTTAATTCAACTGACAGGTATGTAGCACAAATACACACCATGGCCTTTGCAATCATTTCTGTATTGAGAAATCTAAAAGTGATTTTATTAACTTCCTATTCATATATATATGAGTGATGGTGGTTCAAATATTATAAATGATCACATTACGTCTATGAATGTTTTTCAGTTTGGGAGATTTTCAAAAGAAAAGTAGAAGAAACAAAAAGAAAGACACAATATCCAATGGCAGCAGTTGCTAGGAAACCAACAAGTGATAGATGGCCGTTAAGATGACACAAAACGATCACATTATGCCTAAGAAAGTGTCCCACTTTGGGAGATTTTCAAAATAGAAGCATGAAAACCCAGACAGTAAAACAAAATACCCAATGGAACCTGTTACTAAGCAACCAATGAGTGACAGATGGCTATTTAAATACCATAAAATGTTCACATTATGTCCATAAAAGTTTTCCAGCATGAACTTTTCTGATATAAGCCCCCCCACCCCACCCCAACGTCGCAGTGCCCTAATAAAACGTCAAAGAGGAAATGTATTTTGACGTCGGTATTGGCTTCCCTTTGAAGCCGAGCGCTGCTGATTAATTGTGGTTTGATCTGAGCCACCCCCACTCCCCATGTTTGCCCCCCAGCACAAAAGATACGTCACCAATGGCCGTGCTTCAAAAGATGCGGATTGGTTTTGCGTGACTCCATTTCCTGACGAGACTTTGAGAAATTCATATACTGTGTTGCTTGACTTTTGGCCGAGTACCCCAGTGCATATGCATAAATAATTATATACATATATCATCGATGGGCCGTCTAATGACTTTGAAAATATCTGAATTATGTGATATTAATCGAAATGATATGCATTTATATAACGCTTTTCAAGTCAATGAAGACCTCCCAAAGCACTTTACAATGTGCTTCACACTTACCCATTCACACACACTCACACACCAATAGCGGCCGTGCAGCCATGCAAGGCGCCAACCTGCTTCCTGGGGGCATTAGGGATTCAGTGTCTTGCCCAAGGACAATTCGACATATAACACGGAGGAGCCGGGAATCGAACCTGCGATCTCTTAATGCCCAGATGAGCGCTCTACCTCCTGAGTTAATGCCGCCCGAATTTTATTCTGTCCATCAATAGCTATATATCTCCAAATTGTCTATCTGTCAGCTTCGTATCATCGCTTCTCCCCGGTTGCGTTGCTTCCAGATGTGTGATTTCATCTTCAAGCATTTAACAACTCACGTTCAGTTGTTGCTAGGCTCAGAAATCTACCTGGAGGCCTGAAAGCCGTCTACCTTAACATCAGTCTTTGAGAAAGCTGTTGGTTTAGCCAATGAGATTCTATGTTGGCCTCTGAGTGCCTGCTAGCGGGCCTTGGGAAACGTCACTGGTTTCACAAACTCTGATTGGCTAGGGGGCGGTAATCCACCAAAGCGATCTTGTCAACGGCTGTTAAACTTGAAGGGGCGGAGCTTGCATTGATTTATAGCAAAAGGTCGTACAACTCCGAAGCGAGAAGAAGTTTTCTACTCCACTTTTACCCAAGAGGAAAGATCTTAAGCCTGAGCCAAAGCACGACCGAAACCGAATTTCAGGCCGGTGATCTGAAATTTCTTGCTACTACTCAAGACATTCTACCATTGCCCAGTGAGCATGCGCATGCACAATGCTTATAGCGATTTCTGTCTTTGATCGCGCTGAGTAGGATATTCTTTATTATGTAGTCTTATTTGACTCTTTAACTGCTTCCAAATACTGTTTTTTGACGTAGTAAAGCCTGGCGTGTTTTTCTGTGGTAGCTTTTTAGCATGGAGTTTGTTGATTACGCTGATCACGCAGTGTATGTATGCATGCCAACCTTCGTTTAATATCATCAAAGAGTTCTGTTTGCGATGATTCAGAGTTTCAGTCTTGCTGTTTTTACTTGATTATTAAGAAAAAACTATGCTGCTACATCTCAAAAGGGTAGGACGTTTTGGCAGAACTAAAATGTCAATCAATATGTTCGGGTCTAGCCAGGCTTCTCTCTTTCCGGCTTTCTATTATTATCAACCAGTCATTGTTCTTCAGTTTATACAGTCTTGTTTAACTAAGATTTTGTTACAAAGTATAGGCTTTATTCGCCTCCCAAACCCTTCCCCCTCTTGCGCAGTCTGTGTTGACGATGACCACAGCGGCGGTCGCCAGCACCGTCTGACCTAGGTAGCTGTGTGCGCTGAGAGGGCTGGGGTCAGCGAACATGCAAATTCCGCATGGGGAGGCATCGGTAGCTGGAATTGAACCCTGAACCTCCGCACCGCGTGACTAACGCGCTAGCCACTTATCTGCCGTGCCGCCTCCTGATCATAAGTATTATATTCTTAATAATAATTTTTGCTGAATGGTCATTAATTTCATTATTTATGCCACCAACACTAACAATTCATACCTGCCAACAACAGCGCAGTTAATCACCGGGGAAGAAATGCAATGGCAAAGCAAAGCGACGGCGTGTTGGTGTCATTTTTAAGCAGATTTGTTTTATGTTTCTTTGTTTAATAAGTCAATCAAGTCAGACTGGAGAGAAACATGGCAAAAATGTCAAGCATTTACAAGCACTTCTCCCAAAATTCAAGCACTTTCCCAACCTAGAAAAGGCAAAATTGAAATTCAAGCATTTTTAAGGATTTCAAGCACATATACCAACCCTGTATATTATATAGCAGACATCTTATTTTGTATCTTCTCACTTCAGCAGGGGTGGGCGACTATTTGGAGACGGGGGCCCAAGGGGCCGGTACTAGAGACCTATTAAATTTTTTCATTTATAAATAAAGATGCATGCAGACATCTACATGTTTACTTTATATTTGTTTTTAAAAATATTGTTTCATCAAATTGGTTTACAAACGCTCACAATTAAAGCAAAATAATATATAATAATATATATTAAGCACTAAATTAGACATTTAGCTTTGTAGTATTAATGTAGTCGCTTTTTGTTGTTGTTGTATTTTAGTAGTATTCCTGCAGTATATTTAGAGTATGACTTTGGTTTTATTTTCGTAGAATTCTGCAGGAGTATTTTGTAGTATTTCTATAGTCGCAGTTTGCCCACCCCTGCCCTACAGCATGAACAAGTCTTGGTTTTCGAGTCATTTGACAGTTGTTTTTACTCCCCCAGTTTTAGAAGAACAATTTGCACTTGGCCACCTTAGATACCAAAAATTGTCCATGACGTTGTAATCCATGACAATAGAGAGTATTCTATTTTCTTCTAATGACGAAATGTTTCATAATTAATCATTCTAAAGCGTCTCCGCATCAACGATTATGAAGCAATCACTCCGAACATTAGCGGTAAATTTCTCCTCCGTCGTCTTTGTTTTGTTTTCCCCGTCCGCTTTGTTATTCACGCGTCAAATTTATGATCCGCATCCGGTCACCTTGTCATAATCCCTCATTTGCTCTTTGTCTCAAAGGATTCCTTCAAAACAACTTGTTTGCGCAAACAAATGCATTATGTCCCAACTCTCCAAATACTAGATGAAGACTGAGTCCTGGAAAAACGGTCAAATATATAATTTTCAATTTTTGGATATTTTTTTTTCCCAACTGACATTGGTAAAACAGTGGTTTCCTTGAATATATTTTTTTCTACAAATAACTGATAACCTCCCACCTTTCCAGATCTATATAAACAATACATTTTCTATGCAGTAACATTTACCAGATAAAACATTCATTTACTTTCAATTTTACTTATTTCGATCTAATTTATCAAATAATTGGCAAAACATTTTCAAATGGCAGATTAATGTTGTTTTGTTTTAAGAAGTATTTCATACTAAAATGAGAAAAAAAAAAAATTCTAGTAACCTTTATATCAGACAATGCCTTAAAAAAAAGAAATCATATCACATTACACCTTGCAAGAAATGTATACATTTTCCTAAATTGTTTATCTTATTCCTCAAATAAATTATAAAGAATACAATGAATAAAATTAGGAAAAAAATATTTATTTTTATTTTAAGGAGTGTTTAATACTGAATTCAGAAAAACTGGTGATATTATGTACTATCTTCTGCATTTTCTTATTTTTATTTTTTTAATCGTAAAAACCTTGAATTCATACTTTCTATGTTTCTATATTTTCATTTTATTTCTAAAACTAAGTAAGAAAAAAAAATTAAAATTTGAGAAAACTTATTTCACATGAAAATTGATTTTTTATTTTATCAATCTCAAATACTAAAATTGATAAATACTTAAAATTAGTTACTGGCTTCTATATCGGACAATTTTCCCAATTTTAAGTCTTTTAGTTTATTAATACCAAAAACAATTTAAACTATTATAAAAAGAAAAAAAATATTAAAATTATTTCAACATATTTAAAATAGCTAATTATTTTTGTTTGGTTTTAAGAAGTATTTTATACTTACAATTATCAAAATTATCTACCAGCTCTTGTGTCAAGATCTTTTTTTTCTTTTACAATAATAAACAATATACAGTATTGTTAAAAAAATACATTCCCCCAATTTGTTATTAAAATCTGAAAAAAATAAAATAAATTTACAATTTGTTGTGACATTTTTGTGTTCCTTTTTTAAATTTGGATTCTATTTTCTTACATTTTCCAAATAACTTCCAGTAAATAATCCACACTTTTTAATTTAGTGTGGGCAGTGGTTTCTTCTTTGTATATTTTGATAATCATCAGCTTCATTTCCTTGGTTATAATTGTTTTGATTCTCCCTTTAGCATCATTTCAAGTCTTATGGACCCGTAATGAATAAATACAGTACAAATAATACAGTATTGTATTGCAAACTAAGCACATAAGATTATGAAATGGCTGAACAGAAAGGCATCGTGGGAAGTAGTAAAATGTAAGCATATCAGCATTTTCATCATGTAGTGACACAAAACAATAGCAGACTGCCATATCATGTCGACCAATAACAGACAGGTATCCCAGAGACGTAACTAAAGATTTTGGGAATGCAAGATAATTTGATTTGATGTGGTATAGTGGGGCCGAAAACACCTTATTTTACTTTGTAAAGTAAAAACGTCATAAGGTTGGGTTGCCGTATTTTGGGGTGCAGTATATATTAATCGACGTGCACTATTACATGTACAGTAGATGAATTTCATCTCCCTCTGTTTTTTTGGACAGTAGTTAAAACAGTTAATTTTCTTAGCAGCGTAACACATTTCCAAGAAACATTACATCCTATCTATTTATTCGGCTAATTTCTGTTTTTTTTCCCCTCCATTAGCGCAAGTAGCGACGTGTTGCTAATGGGCGACGGCATTTAACCTGTCAAGACGCGCTAACGTCCTTTCCAAAACAAGGGAACTTTTTGGGGTGACGCTCGGTGAGTAATGGCAGCCATTAGAGATATAATTGCCTCAGACGTGGCAGGTGGCGACGTCGCCCAAAGAAAACGCGGGATAAATGTGCTAAAATTAGCGACGATTGTCCAGACAGGACTTGTTGCTAGCTTGCTAGCGAGTTTGACGGATGAAAGATTTGAATCTATAGGAGATGATGCAGATGGGGTAAGGTGATGGCGGAGTGTCTCAATTGCTCGGGGTACGTGCTTTCGAATGCTAATTGCAACCATTCGTTAGCATTTTTTTGCGACAATAGCTATATATAGCACACTAAAGTCACTCCGAAAAAGTTTTAGTCGACAAATGCAGGTGCAACGTAATGGCGTAGCAAGCAGGAAATGCAATCAGACAGTTATACAAAGTGACGGCTGGGTGCACAATAATGCAGCTGTAGTCAATGTGGGGAGCGGGGGGGTCGGGGCTGTATGGGGGGCGGACGCTGCCGTATAATATATAACCCCGCTGATGCACGGTAAAGCAGCTGGCGCAGCACTTTACTTTTACGGGCCGCGCTTCCAAATCAAACATCACGAGTTTTGTGATCGGGTGCAGCCAGACAACAAAAAAAACGAGGGCGGGAGGTTTGGGGGGCAACCCCAGGACACCGGCTATCAATCCGGACGCCGATGAAACGATCGCGGTGAATTTTACGAGCGCCGGAACAAAAAGAGAAGGTCGGGCGCCGTCGATACGTACTCCCTCCGGTCCTGAAGGGGCGGTATATCAGTCGCCATGTCTGAAAGGAGGCCAAAAACAGTTGGTTTACCACAGTTATACGTAAAAATCGAACTTCATGACGTATTAGAAGTGGACAGGTAAAATTATGTTCATGTTTTTTCGATGTTCAAAATCCGATTTAGGCTACGCAAAGAATCAATTATGATGATGAAATATACATACCGTATTTTCTCTCGCTATTTGTTTTCGTTTTCTTATTTTAGCTATACGAAGAAATCGTTCCTGAGTATAAAGTTTCATATATCCATCCATCTATTATCTGCAGCGCTTATCCTCAGTAGGGTCGCGGGGGTGCTGGAGCCTATCCCAGCTATCTTCGGGCAGTGGGCAGCGGACACCCTAAACTGGTTGCCAGCCAGTTGCAGGACACAGAGGGACAGAGAATTCCCTCTCATTCACACCTAGGGACAATTTGGACCGGACAATTTACCTGAAATGCATGTTTTTGGAATGTGGGAGGAAACCGGAGTGCCCAAGGGAAACCCACGCAGGCATGGCAAGAACATGCAAACTCCGCACAAGGAGGCTGCGGTAGCTGGACTTGAACCCTGAACTTCCGCACCGTGGGGCTGTGCGCAAACCACCCATCCGCCGTGCCGCCAGATATATATAATAATAAAATATATAATGATAGGATTCAAGGGTTTTTCACTTCTCAGATTTTGGAAACGAGCTACCTCAAGGATAAGATGATAAAATTGACGAACCATATTTTCTACATGACTATTTCCAATATACATAGCAATCGTACTTTACGGTGAATCAGAGGTGGCAAAATAATAATTAAAATATTCACATATTTTTTTCACATCTCAGATATACGATCTAAATGACCCCAAGTTTCAATTATGATTAAAAAATATACTATATACTAGATTTTCCGGTTTATTTTTACAGTCATTTACATAGCAATCGTACTATACGGCAAATTATAGGCAGGGCTAGCATAATGATAATAATAATAATAATCCCTTTTTTTCACTTTTGGAATATCCGATATATAATTATGATTATATAATAATGTACTAAAACTTTTGCTTTAATTCTGAAAATAATTGTATGGTCATGCTGATTCTTATTCAGCAATATGTAGCAATCGTTTCCAAATATTAATATTTATGGCGGGTCGTAATTGGAGATGGCAAAATGCTAATCAAGCTGTCTGAGATTTGGAAAAAAATATAAAATTGATTATGATAAAAACTGCCCCAAGGATCAGTTATGATAATAAAATTGTCATTTTGTATTTTTCGCTCTATTTTTAAAGTCATATACAGCAATGGCACTATACATTGGATTATAGGCAGGGCTGGTAAAATCATATTTATATTTTTTGTCGAATATCCGATATACCAACCCAAGAATTGAAAAGCAGTCATTAACTTTTCCGAAATGTCCCATGTTCCTCCAACGCAGCATTTTCTTAGCCTAAACCTCTGGGTTTTTATTACCTCCAGTTGTACAGAAGCTTCGGGAAATCGAATTCATTCTATTTTGCCTTTACCTTCGCTGTAATATATTTGACTGGGTGACGAAATTAGCTTTTTAAAATGCATGGGCACAAAGAAGAAAATAAAAACAAAAACAAGCGTAATGCCTTATTGGCAATAGCATTGTCCTTGGGATATATATATATATATATATATATATATATATATATATATATATATATATATATATATATATATATATATATATGACTGTATGACTGTAAGAATAAAGCTGAAAATACTGTATTTCAATTTTATAATCAAAATTGATGCTTGGGGCAGCTTTATTGGATATTCGAGATGAATAAAATTGAATATATTATATAATTATTATTCTGCCAGGCCAGTCTAAAACGGTCCCTAAAACATGACTGTAAAAATAAATCAGAAAATAAGGTACGCCAATTTCATAGCGATAATTGATGCTTGGATAGCTTATATCGGATATCGGAGACATGAAATATGTTTTGCCATCTGCATCCGCATATTTTATGTATTTAAACGATTACTATGTATTGCTTAACATGAATTTGTACAAGTGTAAACATAAAGCAGAAAATATTGCATGTCAATATTAGAATTATTTTTTATCTTTGGTGTAGTTCATATCAGATATCTGAGAGTTAAGAAAAAAATATCTAGTCATTATTTTGCCACATCCTCTTACAACCTGCCATAAAGTATGACTGCAGCGGGTGACTGTAAAAATTTGGCAGAAAATACAGTCCTTCAATTTATAATCATAATCGATCTTTGGGTATAACCCATCAACTATTGCAACAATGATTAGGAATGAGGAGATTGCATCCAGCCTGCATTTGTAAATAAATACCATTTCATTTTTTCTTTACATGTATATTGATTAAAATGTTTTTAATCAAAGGCACATATAGTATACATGATTACTTATATTTTTTGTGTGTTTTAAGTTTTTATCTGGGGTACCAGCAGGTTAGCCAATTATCATAGGTTTCCATCCACCTCAATAGGGCAATTTTGTTTTACGGCCCCAACATCAGAAAGGATTAATTACATATTCTAGGGGTCTACTCTAATGTATTATTTCTATGTTTTATAATCAATTTAATTTTTAATCCAGATAAAGGAATATATTGATATTTAGTTAACCACCAATCGTGCATGTCAAAAGTTGGCTAGAGAGCACTTAGATGAGGAAAGTCTGTTTTGTCCAATCAATGCTTTGGCGGAGCTATGAATGAATGAATGAACTGGAATGGTTGTGCTTTTTGCCAGGGTCATTGGCACATGAGAAGGGAAAACCCAAAGAGTAAGACTGTGTCCAGATGGAGACTAAAATCTGTAAATGAGGGTATGAACAGCCCAAATATGCAATTGTCTAAATCTTTATTGCTTGAAATGGATTAACATCAAAATGCAAAGAATCCAAGATTATAACAAAAGAAGACTTGAAGTTGAAATGCCGCTGTTCAGTCATCGTTTTGCTCTTTTTGCTGAAAAAATTCTGAAGTCAACAAGACCAAAAGTGCTAAATCAGCTTGCTTTTAGGCATTTTTCACATCTAGGGTAACCTACCTGACTGCCTGTGAAAAATGGTAGTCGAATCTAAACTTATCGTGGACAGACACACAAACAGACAACCAAACTGCTATACCGTAAATACTTAGACCCCAAATGAAAACATTATCTCCCTCACTTTGCTCAAGGTTGATAATGAATGGGCAAAGAAGAATGAGAGGATGAGGGGATGAGGGACACAAGGGAAGTCAAATTTGGGAGCGGGCCAGCTGGCCGCTAAATTTCCAAAGGACCGCCTCGCTCCATCCTTGAGAATGCACATCTCCATAAAAGATAATGCTGTGTCAGAGCGCCCCCAAATGAACCCGGCTTCAAGGAAGGAAGGGTTTTTTTTAACACCCCCCTCCTTCACTACCTTCCTATTCATTATCTCTCATTATGTTCCCACTGGAGGCCAGCCAGGAGCTCAACTTTCCTCGCCCGGGATTTACAAGACAATCGATGCGGGGGGGACGACCATGTTCGGCCCTTTGCTCTATTACCGCTTTTAATTTCAAACAATAACCGCGACGGGAAGGTCTCTGGGGGGGGTCGTCCCCCCGCCTCCATCTACTCGCATCCAATTTTCCCTTCATCCCCTGAGTCAACGACACGAGTCGAGACGGATCGGCGCTATATGAACATTTGCTCGGCTGTTTACGTCTAAAATTATCATCTTGCCTTCTTTCCTCAGGGGAGATTCTGCCAATCAAATGCAGAGGAAGGGAAGATGTCGATGGGGGAAGATAAGTCTATAAATAAAACATCATCCTTAACACATCGTTTATTCTTTGGTCGTCCTCACTAAAACCCGAAGAATCGACAGGATAAAAAAACCTGAAAATAATCTGGCACCTACTTATGATAGGGAAATTGGGCTGACTATTATATTTTGGGGGTGATGGACCCAAGAGAGGGGAAGCGGGAACTGAGACAGGGCATTTAAAATGAAGATGGTATTTATTAAAAAAATAAAAATAAAAAAAAAAACAAAAACAGGAACAAAGTAACAAACAAACAAAAGTGCGCCAAACAAATGACATATCCAAACAAAATCAAGCCTGATAAACTCCAAACCAGAAACAAAGACCACAACCAAATTCAAGGAACAAAGTAAAAAACTAACAAGTGGGCACTTAACTACAAACAAAATGTCTAAACAAGGAACCCCAAAACAAAAAAAAAAATAAACCTGGCGTGGCACTGGACATGCAAATTACTCGCCAAGTGCTGTCAAAAACGTCATCATAAAGGGTCAGGATAATTAGGGACGAGTGTGTGGTGATTGGACACACTAGTGCCCAGTTCCAAACCTGGTTGGCACCCTCTGGTGGAAGGAGGCAACTAGACCCTAACACTAACATCTCAAAAACATGAACATTTTGGGATGAACTGGGGGCTTAGTCCATCAGCTAGATCTCGAAAAACTTCCATTGTTCTGGGGAAAACCTTGACCACTATTATAGAGGACTACTGAAGTCAAGTCAAGTCACTTTTAATGGTAAAGCCCTTCATCACAAAATGTATCAAAGGACTGCACAGGCAACAATTACACCATCCCCTGATCTGAAACCACCATGCGGGCAAGGAAAAACTCAAAACCTCAATATGAGGAAAATGAGAAACTTTGAGAAGGGGCCTCAAAAGTGGTGATCCCTTTCCAGGATGACTGGGGTCCAATATACGTCGCATTGGGTGACAGTACACAAAACATAGAGAACATCTATAAAACAAAAACATAAGTAATATGTAAATTTGTCCAAAGGGTCCATGACAGCAACAACGCCTCAAACCCTTTAAAATGTCCAAAAAGACCATTAAGGACAACATTACAGAAAGGTTTGCAATAATCTTTGGTCTGTGCAGCCCTTTGAGACTCTTAGTGATTAAGTACGTCACAAATGAACATGACTTAACTTGACTTCGCCTGAGAGCCAAGTCACACAAACTGAAAACTAAATTCCAAGAATAATTGTGTAAACAAATTACAGATTAACCAAAAAACATACAATCATCCACACAACCCAATAAATCATGGCCTGTTCTTTTCTCTGCCTAGTCTAGAGGCTGCAAAAAGACCTTAACCATGATTTAAGACGACTATTTAGTCAAATAAATTCTAGTCGAAACTCAATTCCACCTACTGGATCTAAAAAGAACAACAAAGTCCAATAAATCATTAGCTGCTCTGTATGGAGGACGTTTAAGGCTTAAAAACAACGTCCTTTCTTCTCGGAAGACCTTGAACACAATTTTGATAACTATTTATTCAAAGATCAACCTTCTGGATCTCGGAAAACTCCCACGTTCTGGAAAGACCTTGACCACGATCTTAGATACTGGAATATGGCATGCTGGGTGGACAAGAGCAGACGAAACACCGGCCAGAGTCATAGGCAAGCCCAAGAAATCATGGGCTGCTTTGTTCTCTGGTCTGTCTGGAAGACTTTTGAACCGATGGAGAGCTCCAATTTTCTTGGGAGAGCTTGATCACGATTTTAGAGGACTACTTAGTCAAATCAATTCTAGTAAAGGCTCAGGTCAACCATCTGAATGTAAAAAAATAACCAAGCCTAATAAATCATGAGCTGCTCTGTTCTTTGCCCGGTCTGGCTTTAATGCTCCAAAAAGCTTCTGTTCCTTATTGATGACTTTGACCATGATTTTACAGTACTTTTTAGTCAAATACATTTTAGTGAAGGCTCAATTCCACTTCCTGGATCTTAAAAAACAACAATGCTCAAGAATTCAGAAGTTGCACTGTTCTTTGTCCTGTCTGGGGGACTTTTCGGACCATCATACCTTGGAGTTGGACCACTTCTGGCCAGTACCAAAAAATGTTTTCCTCAGAGTCAAACGGGTCGGAGTTTGATTCTAAAATTCTGGTTCAGTAACTGATAGAGAAAACGTCCAAAATTGGAGCAGCAGACCAGGGAGTTGGACCACTCCTGGTCAGTAGTTGTACCAACTGAAACTGAGCCAACACCAACATTCTCAAATTGGTGTTCGGTATCTGTATAAGATAAAGTCCACCAAAACTGGGAGTTGGATCACTTTAAGGTGGAACGGATCTGAGTTTCATTCTCAAATTCTTGTTAGATATCCACAAGGCAAAACCTCCAAAAATGGATCATCAGATCTGTGACTTGGACTGGCTAGTAGCTGATAAGGCCCCCATTTCAGTTCCCACATCTTCTCATTTTGATACCGTTCGAGAGTATATTCTTCAGAGTCAAACAAATATGAGTTTCAAATTCTGGTTTCCTATGTACTCGAGAAAATTCTGGCCAGGGGCTGCACCATCTAAACTTTAGCCGCCCCCTTTGTCTTTCTTAAGAGTCAAACAAATCTGGGTTTGAATTTAAAATTCGGTTCAAGTATCTATTAGAAATAACACCTAGTTCTGTTCTAGGAGTTGGACCA